>NC_140963.1:79822063-79902063 GCF_056783735.1 Eptatretus burgeri | reverse complement strand
CCAAGTATTAACTCAGGGGGGTGGACACTTATCCAACCAAGATATTCTAGTTTTGTATTTTTAATTAATTTTCTGAAATTTGTAAAATTTGTTTTTCACTTGGAAGTTGTGGATTACAATGTATAAATAAAGGTGCAAAAAGTCTTATTTAATGCAATAAAGCAACAAAAGGCTATAAAGTCCAAAAATTCCAGGCTTAAAAACAAAAGTCCAGGCTATAAGGCAGGGGTCTCCAACCTTTTTGGGCGGAGGGCCTCAAAACCAAAGTGGTGAGGGGCGGAGGGCCGCACCCAAAAAAGGATGCTAAATTCCGAAAAAAAAATATCATTAATATGCAGAAATTTAAACAAAAATTAGTGCTGAATATATTTTTCTTGCCACCGAATATGATAAATGAATAATCGTGTTAAAAACACATGTGTCTTGTATGAATCAAAATCATAATAAAAATTACAGAACGCTTTGATCATTGACCCTGACAAATTGGCAGTTTTTGCGGGCCGCATTGTAATGTAAACTTAATATGGCACCGCGGGCCGCATGAATCCGTCTAAGGGGCCGCATGTGGCCCGTGGGCCGCAGGTTGGAGACCCCTGCTATAAGGCAACAAAAGGTAAACATTTTGAAAGGGGTGTAGACATTCTCTCGGCACTGTATGTACTTTTATTTTTCATGACAATTTTCAGGACAGCCTGCTCAGTGGTGCACTTCTACCACATATGGCACCAAGATGGCAGTTTTACCTGAATTCATCTCCACAGGGGAACGTGCCCATGATGTAGATATATTGGAAGTGAGTACATGACCAAGTGAGTCCATCCCTCCACGATGGAAGTCTCCAATACAAGTACTATAACCTGGCTTGACTTTGCTTTGGCAAATAAATCTAACAGGGTCTGCAGATTGTCTATTTAAACATAGGTTTCCCCACAACAAGCACTGCATTATCCCACTGCGCACCCCGTGGGTATCCCATTATGTACAGAAAGCAAGTCGTGCTGTCCATGCTTTGGCCTGAGCAAATGGACCTTGCGAAACCCCGACTGAACTCGAACACAGCTGGTCTGTACATGGTAAGTTACATGCACGGAATTACCGGACTCGCAAAAATTAAGCAAAGAACCCGTGAGTTGCGTGGAAATTAGTTTGGTCAACAATGGATAAAATTTATGAACTCCCAGACAGAGAACTTTTATTCTCTTCCTGCTAAAGTCTTCATCATGGTCTGTATACGTGTGGTCATACATTTTGTCATGATCATAGGTTTGATACATTGGGTGGAAAGCCAGGAGTGTGGGGTTGAGGTTTCAAAAAGACAAGTTCGAATTGGCTGTGTTGAGCACCTGAACTGATGTATGCACTGTACTGATGATATAAACCTGGCTAAAACTGAATATATTAAACTGGCTTACACGGAGCATATTAAACTGGCTTACCTTGAGCATATTAAACTGGCTTACCTTGAGCTTATTCAACTGGCTTACAATGAGCATACTAAACTGGCTTCCACTGAGCGTATTAAACTGGCTTACACTGAGTGTATTAAACTGTTGCACACTGAGCATATTAAACTGCCTTACACTGAGTATATTAAACTGGTTTACATTGAGCATATTAAACTGCCTTACACTGAGTATATTAAACTGGCTTACACTGAGCATATTAAACTGGTTTATATGGAGCATATTAAACTGGCTTACACTGAGTATATTAAACTGGTTTATATGGAGCATATTAAACTGGCTTACACTGAGTGTATTAAACTGTTGCACACTGAGCATATTAAACTGCCTTACACTGAGTATATTAAACTGGTTTACATTGAGCATATTAAACTGCCTTACACTGAGTATATTAAACTGGCTTACACTGAGTATATTAAACTGGTTTACACTGAGCATATTAAACTGGCTTACACTGAGTATATTAAACTGGTTTACACTGAGTATATTAAACTGGTTTACATTGAGCATATTAAACTGGCTTACACTGAGTATATTAAACTGGCTTACACTGAGTATATTAAACTGGTTTATATGGAGCATATTAAACTGGCTTACACTGAGTGTATTAAACTGTTGCACACTGAGCATATTAAACTGCCTTACACTGAGTATATTAAACTGGTTTACACTGAGCATATTAAACTGGCTTACACTGAGTATATTAAACTGGTTTACACTGAGTATATTAAACTGGTTTACATTGAGCATATTAAACTGCCTTACACTGAGTATATTAAACTGGCTTACACTGAGCATATTAAACTGGTTTATATGGAGCATATTAAACTGCCTTACACTGAGTATATTAAACTGGCTTACACTGAGTATATTAAACTGGTTTATATGGAGCATATTAAACTGGCTTACACTGAGTGTATTAAACTGTTGCACACTGAGCATATTAAACTGCCTTACACTGAGTATATTAAACTGGTTTACATTGAGCATATTAAACTGCCTTACACTGAGTATATTAAACTGTCTTACACTGAGCATATTAAACTGGTTTATATGGAGCATATTAAACTGGCTTACACTGAGTATATTAAACTGCTTTACACGGAGCATATTAAACTGGCTTACACTGAGTATATTAAACTGGTTTACACTGAGCATATTAAACTGGCTTACACTGAGTATATTAAACTGGTTTACACTGAGTATATTAAACTGGTTTACATTGAGCATATTAAACTGGCTTACACTGAGTATATTAAACTGGCTTACACTGAGCATATTAAACTGGTTTATATGGAGCATATTAAACTGCCTTACACTGAGTATATTAAACTGGCTTACACTGAGCATATTAAACTGGTTTATATGGAGCATATTAAACTGGCTTACACTGAGTATATTAAACTGCTTTACACGGAGCATATTAAACTGGCTTACACTGAGTATATTAAACTGGCTTACACTGAGTATATTAAACTGGTTTACACTGAGCATATTAAACTGGCTTACACTGAGTATATTAAACTGGCTTACACTGAGCATATTAAACAGGTTTCAATGGAGCATATTAAACTGGCTTACACTGAGTGTATTAAACTGGCTTACACCGAGTGTATTAAACTGGCTTACACCGAGTGTATTAAACTGGCTTACACTGAGTGTATTAAACTGGCTTACACTGAGCATATTAAACTGGCTTACACTGAGTATATTAAACTGGCTTACCTTGAGCATATTAAACTGGCTTACCTTGAGCTTATTCAACTGGCTTACAATGAGCATACTAAACTGGCTTCCACTGAGTGTATTAAACTGGCTTACACTGAGTGTATTAAACTGTTGCACACTGAGCATATTAAACTGCCTTACACTGAGTATATTAAACTGGTTTACATTGGGCATATTAAACTGGCTTACACTGAGTATATTAAACTGGCTTACACTGAGCATATTAAACTGGTTTATATGGAGCATATTAAACTGGCTTACACTGAGTATATTAAACTGGTTTACACGGAGCATATTAAACTGGCTTACACTGAGTATATTAAACTGGCTTACACTGAGCATATTAAACAGGTTTCAATGGAGCATATTAAACTGGCTTACACTGAGTGTATTAAACTGGCTTACACCGAGTGTATTAAACTGGCTTACACTGAGTGTATTAAACTGGCTTACACTGAGCATATTAAACCGGCTTACACTGAGCGTATTAAACTGGCTTACACGGAGTGTATTAAACCGGCTTACACCGAGTGTATTAAACTGGCTTACACTGAGCATATTAAACTGGCTTACCCTCCCCTCCCGCCCCATTCCATCTGATATTCACTAGGATGGGAAGAGGGGGTTGGGGGTGGGGGGGACCTTCCAGCATAGTCGTGGCAAGCAAGGCAGCATGGCATTGGCCATGCTGGTTGGTGGTTACAGCATTGATTGGTCAGATTTATGTGCAAGCATGACACACCGTTGGCCAGTGCCCGTTCAGTGCTGAAGACAATTCCTTGAGGGCACAAAAGGAACAGCGAGAGACCTTAAGGTGGGGTGTTGTGATATCTCTCCTTCTGCCCTTCTCTGGCCACCCCTTGATAGAGCTACACTACACTCCCATGGCACTCAATTCTGGTGAATTCTATCACCTCTAGCACACTGTGTCATTCTGGGATAACTGCCAGCCTTTATGTATCTCACCAGATTCAGTGTGAATAATTATGTGGGTATCACCACTAATCTGAGGGCTTGAGAGAGTGGGGGTGGGGGTTAGTTTATTTGTTGTATTAAGTTTTGTTTTATAATAGTTTACGAACTGTGTTTTCCTGTCTGGGATTTGTGCTGCATCTCATGTTCAATGAAATTATGTATTTATTTATTTCTAAGTCACAACGTACTTGTCTGGTTTCCGCATATTTCCCAAGTTGACCAATCCGGTTAATTGAATACCCTTGGAGGGAAATCAATCAATCATGGTAATTCGTTTGTTTGGCCAATTGTGCGTGTTTGTCGACACGCATGTGAGAATAGGTGCTGCACACCAACTTGCTTGGTGGTGTGTCATCCTTAAGCTGGCTATCTCTGGGATATTAATTTCTGGCATGTTCAGTTCCCATCCTTTATTGCTTGCGGTCAGGGTGGATGCCGTACATGCGACAGTATGTGGGATGTTTGTTTGTGTGTATGAGCAGATGTCTTTGTGTGTATTTTATGGTGTGAGTGTGTCGTTGATTGTTATCTCCATAATTCGGGTTTCAGAAAGCAGAACGGAGCCCTCCCAGGACTCGAAGTATCCACCTTCGTTTGGGTGAAGGATCATGATTCATGGCCTAAGTTGTGAAGTTTTCTTGTTCTCAGAGTTTTGTTACGATGGTTCTTTTCAGCCTTCAATCGTCACTGAGCCCCGCACAGTCTTCAACTGTAGTTCGTTTGTGGTAATGTTCCCAGGATTGTTTGTAGGATCTTGTGAGGTTTTTCTTTATCGTTCCCATTGCTCCAATTATTATCATTAGTACAATTTTGCCACTCTACAACTTCCAGGATCTTTTCATTCATTATTGAGGTTTGATATTTGGTCATTTTCTTGATTTCTGCATTATTTAGACCAAACTCACTGGGTACTGAAACCTCAATTAACAGTCTTCTTTTCCTGTGCGTGCGTGTGCGCACGTGCGTGTACGTGCGTGTACAAGTGGTTCAGAAACAGTCATGACGGAGAAGTCACGACAAAGATACAGTCTACGAGATCACCACAAAGCAGATCAAAACCCAAACTAGCAGACTTACATGGTCACGTGCTATTGCAAAAGCTTTCATAAACAACCAGTCATGAAACTGCTTCGCCACCAGATAAGAAGGCTGACACGAGCTGCACTACTCGAGTAAAAAATTTAGTTGAAACGATCCAAGCATGCAATAACATCCAAGCAGAAAGAGAAATGGAAAGAGGTGAGAATAGATCAGTATGAAGCAAAGAGAAATAAAGAAATAGCCAAAGTCTAATGAAAACAGGAGAGAGATAGAGATAGAGATAGAGATAGAGATAGAGAGAGAGAGAGAGAGAGAGAGAGAGAGAGAGAGAGAGAGAGAGAGAGAGAGAGAGAGAGAGAGAGAGAGAGAGAGAGAGAGAGAGAGAGAGAGAGAGAGAGAGAGAGAGAGAGAGAGAGAGAGAGAGAGAGAGAGAGAGAGAGAGAGAGAGAGAGAGAGAGAGAGAGAGAGAGAGAGAGAGAGAGAGAGAGAGAGAGAGAGAGAGAGAGAGAGAGAGAGAGAGAGAGAGAGAGAGAGAGAGAGAGAGAGAGAGAGAGAGAGAGAGAGAGAGAGAGAGAGAGAGAGAGAGAGAGAGAGAGAGAGAGAGAGAGAGAGAGAGAGAGAGAGAGAGAGAGAGAGAGAGAGAGAGAGAGAGAGAGAGAGAGAGAGAGAGAGAGAGAGAGAGAGAGAGAGAGAGAGAGACAGACATAGATATAGATATAGAGAGATAGAGATAGATTTGGGGGAGAGAGATTTGGGGGAGCGAGAGGTTTGGGGGAGAGCTGGACCTGGCGTGGTCCTTATCTGGTGCAGATAAGCAATGGGAAGGTTGAAGTTGTACAGACGAGTGAGTGCGTGTTTGAGGAGCGAAATCATGCTGGTCCGAGACTGCAAGGAACACACTCCGTGGCTATTTCTCCACTCTGGGAATTGCGACGACACACCCGACTTTTCATTGAGGTTTTGGACATGGTAAACGTTAACTAAACCGGACTACCTAAGCTCGTGATGTTGTATAATGCCTTGATGGTGTTTTTGTAATGTCATTTCACCAATTTGTGTCTATGGGGTTTGTTCATATGATATATCGAGCAAATGCGCATTCAATCGGAATTGATCATCCAGTCTATTGATTGCATCACTAAACTGAGGTGCAGCTCTGCTACCGATCCATGCAGTGCCCACTTAATTTATGGCAAGTATTTAGGATTTGGCCATGGTAACTGCATGCAAAAGCATTTTATTTTCGAAACCATACCCTGGGATTTTTCACGTTCACACGTGAATGATTTGGAGAGGGGATACCCGGCTTAACGTCGAGTCCAAAGGAAGAGTCTCTCCACGACGCAAACCTGCAAATCACCTAAATGAGCGTTTATAGTCGGGTCCTATTCCGTGGAAAATACCAACCCAGAGTACACAGTTAAGGAGACGAACAAACGCCATCCTGCTATCGCGTTTCTTCAATAAAAGTATCGATCTCATGACACATCTCAATAGCGTCCATTTACAGGGGGATGTCGGGGTTATTATCACCGTTGACTTGATGAATGTCACAAGCCAAGTGGCGTCACTTACCAAATACTGTACACCGTTAGGAACTCACAGTGGGAACCATTGTGTGCTTTGCCTAAACTATGAAACTGCACAATGATGAAATGAAAGCGTTTATATGAGGATTGCTGTTCCATTACCGGATTCGATTGTTAAACAACTTGCAAGTAAAAAATACCTCGAATGTATTGTGGATGGATTCAAACGAAATTTGGTGGACAGGTTGGGTGTGTGACAAGGAGGAAATGATGAGGTTTTGGTGAAGATCCGGATCTGAATACAATAATTTTTATTTTTTTTTGTAATTCTTCACCATTGAGAGGTGGGGCCAAAAACGATATATAGCATGATATCCCCAAAAAAAAATTATGGACGGATTCGAACAAAACTTGGTGGACAGGTTAGGTGTGTGAGAAGGACAAATGGATTCGATTTTGGTGAAGATCCTGATCCGAATACTCGAATTTTTTTTAAAAAAAAATTTGCTGGTGATTGTTCACCATTGAGAGATGGGGCCAGTGGTGTAGGCTACGTGATACACAGGTATACGCCGTATACCCACTAAGAAAGCTCCAGGATTTCTGTATACCCACTTAAAACTGCGCAAGGATACGTAACGATATAGTTTTGTGACAGAACTTTCAGTTCATTGATTTTGTTCCCACATACCGGGTAGAGTATAACTGCAATAAAATAAGCCTTGCAGGGGAAGCCATCTACTTCATTCATGTCCATTCATAAAATTCAGCCCCACTCCAGTGCGGTGCTGTTACAAAGCGTGAAACGCGGTGGCTCACTGGCTGTGACACGTGACCTAGGCCTGACGTCACGCTCACGCACCTTCCAACGATGAACACGTGTTTGACAGTAGCTGGCGTTGCAAGTTTTTAATTAGCTAACATTATGAAAAGAAAGCAAACTACACTGTTTTCGGAAGCCTGGCCCTGAAGTTACTGCCGCTTCGGATGACACTACAGAAAAGGAGCAGCCTAATGCTAACACTACACGTGGTAAGTGAAAGTCGCATACAAATTAGTTAATCCCTCTATAATTCCTGCAATGTGTGTGTGGGGCGATTTACATTTCATGTAAATAGAGGGGGTGGGGGATTGGCCAATTAATTATTGGTCTATCCTAAGGCGACCTCAGGGAGGACGGAAAACTACCTGAACATTTTGAGGTATGTTTGGACGTTTTCGGAATTTGTTTCGTCATTTTATGAGTGTTTAAAAAATCGCGGCTTCGCGGCCCGGAGCGTCACGCCTAGGATAGTTGTAGGCCTCAACGGTTCGGGGCCCCTTTAGCGACCAAAATGGCTTCTTTCACCTTTATAACTGATATCGCCGGATGCCTGACGTTATTACCTGCACGATGATGTGTGTGTTGAATTTGTGTGGCTTTGTGTTGTCGAGTTATGAGCGAATAAAGGACTTCGCGCCGCTGGCCTATTCGATTAACGTTAGGCCTTACGGCTGTGATGCAGTTTCACTCTACCGGCTCTCACGAACGAACGGAAAGATATTTTGGAATTCTGTTTTCAGATTTCGCAGTCGATAGCCATCGGCTAAATCGCAATGTCGAAAACTAGGTGAAAATCGGAGGATTTTTGGTATTTTATTGACTAAAGCAGCTTTGGGTAGTTTGAGAACAGGAAATAAAATGCGCTGATTAATTCCCTTAAGCGGCGGTTAATATAAATAATTTTTTCATCGGTACTTGGAGGTAGGTGAGGTATAGACCTACGAAACGAGGGGTATCATTCGGTTGTCGGACTTATGATGATTAAATTAGAGAAAAAAACGATTGTTGGCGGGCCGCGTACATTTCGGCTCCTCGCCATCGAATGGAACGAAAAATTTTCAATCTGTTTTCGGATTTATCAGTATCTATAGGGTGGTAATGAGATTACCTCAAAAATCCGATTAAAAACGGCTTATGTTTCGCAGTTTAGCCGCGGCTTGCATTTCGTACTGGGAAAAATAACATTCCGGAAGGAATTTCTCTTCCACCATCATCCGAATAATTTTTCCTTCATCACGAGGATATAGAGGAAGTATAGACTGACAAAATAAGGAGTTCCACTAAGCTCTGTGACTTAATGATTAAATTAGAGATTTTAAAGGCAGCGGTGGAAAAATATGCAAATTCTGTCAAACGGCTCTGACGAACGAATGGAAAGTTATTTTTGAATTCTGTTTTCGGATTATAATATATATATATATATATATATATATATATATATATATATATATATATATATATATATATATATATATATATATATATATATATATATATATAATATTGTTTCAGGTCCAGGCAATAATATTGTCAGTTAGCTGTGAACCTTTGATTGGCCCATGAGGATGACTATTGGGCCAAGTGTGCTATTGCCTTCCCTTGAGTTTGGCTTAGGCCTATGCCTCATCCTCATAGTGCTATTGTTCACACCATAGCTCATTATTAAAAAAAAAAAAAAATTCATCCAATTTAGTGCTTAACTTCAATGCTGAAGACTCGTGCACTTGAACCTGGTGATTACATGCAAACTAGCCGCACAAAGCTCTCTTGGAAGTGTCAACATTGGGGGTTCTGACACCTGATGCATTCAGACTATTCCAGTCTCCAACGGTTCCATCGGCGTGCAAAAACGAGAGACTCCCCTCCTGTGGATTAATATTGATCTGAGGAGAAACATCCGTCACAAGAAAACGTGTGTGCATGTTTGTGTGTGGGTCCAGTAATAAACAGAATACAATGCTGTGATCACACTGGACAGCATACTACCTTGCTAAAGGCGCTGTCACACCTTGACGATTTAGCCAGCGTATGCCGACTTATGAAAAATTCGTCTAAAACGCTGGCACACGTCAAAAACGTAATGGGTAATTTTTGTATATGTTAAGAGCATGCTGAAAAACACTGCCATACGTCGTAGTACGCTGGCTTTCATCGTTGCACTTTGCGGTTGTCCTCAAATTTTAGCATGCTTGAAATTTTACAACGTATGCCAGCGTATGACTCACACGTTCTGCTACGTTGACCATAAGTTGTAGGCACGTTATGCGATCGTTGACACACGTTACTTGTAAGTTACTCATAAGTCGAAACACGTCGAGGTAATGATTAGCGTACCCAAAAATTATTTATTATCTATGAGTAACGTGTTGTAGGCACGTTACACAATCGTTGACACACGTTACTTGTAAGTTACTCACAAGTCGAAACACGTCGAGGTAATGCTTAGCATGCCCAAAACTTATTTCGAACCTATGAGTAACGTGCTGTGATCCTATGTGTAACGTACCTCCAACGCATATTGACGTGTGTAGACTTATTTGGTTGACGTCTTCCGGACGATCACAGAACTTGCTGAACGTGTTTCAAATTTACAGCTACCGTATAATGGTGTATTGGCAGCGTTTAAAAATAAAAAAACGACAATAACTTCTGATATTTCGTCACGTGCCGTTACGTCACGTCCGATTGCCTCTTCAGCTTGCTCATGTCTTATTCTTAGTTCCTCCTCTATGAATATTTTCTGTTTGAGGATATTGTCACGTCGAAATTTAAAAGCAAATGTCCGAATACATTTTAAAATTCGTGATGGACTAAAAAAAAAAATAATAAAAAAAACAACAACAACAACTTCAGATATTTCTTCACGTGCCTTCACGGAGCCAAGGAGAAAAAAAAATGTGCCTTGACAGAGAAAATAAGTTTCAGGTATGCAAAACATTAGCTCGACGTGTTTCGACTTGTGAGTAACTTAAAAGGAACTTGTGTCGACGTGTGTCAACGTTCGCATATCGTGCCTACAACTTATTCCCAGCGTAGCGGAACGTGTGAGCCATACGGCGAGTACGTCGTAAAATTTTCAGCATGCTTGAAATTTCAAGAGGTAAGAGACGTACCACGAAATATAACGGCGTACTTCATCGTTTTTCAGCGTGCTCTTAACGTATACACAACTTTCCCATAACGTATTCGACGTGTGCCAGCTTGGTTCGGCAAATTTTTCATAGGTCGGCATACGCTGGCTAAATCGTCAAGGTGTGACTGCGTGGTTGACACTTTCAATTTTCAGGCGGTTATGATTTAAATCGGCATGCGGCAGGTTTTTAACAGGCTACGCCACGAGTTCGTCGGTGATACGTGCAGCGTGCTATGCCTAAGTTAAACTATCGTTGGGCATATGTTGTAAACGCCGACAACAGGCTAAGCATTCGTTGGTACAAGTTATCTATAAGACAACGAAACGTTCTATGCCCATTGCTAATATGTTATGCATACGACCAACACCTTATGAATACGACCAAAACTTTTTTAAAAACATCAACATTTCAGCATACGCCAACGTTTTACATACATTTTTATACGTTGCCATTGCTGGCTAAATCGTCAAGGTGTGACAGCGCCTTTAAGGCCCTGTCACACCTTGACGATTTAGCCAGCGTATGCCTGACTTTTGCAAAATGTGGCTAAAACGCTGGCACACGTCGAATACGTTATGGGTAAGTTTGTATACGTTAAGAGCACGCTGGCTTTTTTTCGTAGTACGCTGGTATACGTCGTAGTATGCCGAGGTTTTAGACAAATTTTCCATGCTTGAAATTTTTTGACGTATGCCAGCGTATGACTCACACGTAACGCTGGCCATAAGTTGTAGGCACGTTACACACACGTCGACACACGTTACTTGTAAGTTACTCATAAGTCGAAACACATCGACGTAATGTTTAGCATACCCGAAACTTATTTGTAACCAATGAGTAACGTGTTGTAGGCACGTTACGCGATCGTTGACGCACGTCGACACACGTCGACACGCGCTACTTGTAAGTTACTCATAAGTCGAAACACGTCAAGGTAATGGTTAGCGTCAGTGTTCCAGACTCCCTGGTTTTCTTTATATTTTTTAATTTTTTTCTTCGGTATGACGGTGATGTTGACACTTCGATTTATATTGCGGTTATAATATAATTAATAGGCTGCCGCTCAACAATTTAAATCGTAACCGCACTAGGAATCAAAGTGTCAACATCACAGTCATACCAAAGAAACCCCCCCCCCCAAAAAAAAACAGGGAGTTTGGAACACTGACGCTAACCATTACCTCGACGTTTTTCGACTTATGAGTAACGTACAAGTAACATATTTTGACGTGTGGCAATGATCGCTTAGCGTGCTTACAACTTATGCCAGCGTATGCGGAACGTGTCATACGTCGAGTACGTCAAGAAAGTTTCTCGACGTACTCGGCGTATGACGACGTATGCCAGCGTGCTCTTAACGTATACAAAACTTACCCATAAGGTATTCGATGTGTGCCAGCTTGGATCGGCAAATTTTTCATACGCTGGCTAAAACGTCAAGGTGTGATAGCTGCTTCACACTTCGATGTCTAGTGCGGCTATGATTTGAATTGTCGAGCCGCAGCCTATGAATGGCCTACGCCATGTGATCGTCGGCGATACGTTGCCGCGCTATGCATAAGTTGGACTATCGTTGGGCATAGGTTGTGAACGCCAACAACATGCTAAGCATTCGTTGGTATAAGTTATCGATATGTGATTAAAACGTTCTGTGTATGTTACTAATACGTTATGCATACGTTTAACACGTTATTATGCGCCCAAAACTTTTTTAAAAAACAACAATCGTTCAGCGTACGCCAGCGTTTTACATATATTTTGAGACCTTGCCATATGCTGGCTAAAACGTCAAGGTGTGACAGCCCCTTAAGATGAACCAACCTTTCACTGACCATGACAATCTCATTGAGCTTCAGGGAAAAAATGGTGTCAGCATGGGCACTAGTCTGCACTGAAGGTACAGTTCCACAAAAATCGTAGAACACATGGCAAAATAGATGCAGAAGAAAATTGTTAACAGCATTGTGTCTTCTTCAACCAAGTTGTCTGTTCTCATTGACGAGGCTACATCTCTCGGCCACAAATCTGCTATGAATGTCAATGTGAGCCTCTATAGATGGAGCTACTCCGGAATTTGTGTTTCTGGAGCTGGTTGAGCTAGAAAGCCAAAAGGCAGAGGGTATAGAGGAAGCCTTATTGAGCTGTTTGGACACTGCAGGCTTCAGTGAAGAGTGGCTTCAAAAGAAACTGATCTCATTTGTTTCTGATGGAGCCAGTGTCATGTTAGGAAAGAATTCTGGTGTGGCAACCAGGTTGACTGCAAGGTACCCTAACCTCTTCACATGGCACTGCATGAACCACCGTTTGGAACTGGCTCTATCTGATGCTGTGGATGAGGTTCAGTCAATCAACCACTTCAAAGCATTCATGGAGAAGATCCACAATCTCTACAGTCAGTCCAATAAAAATTCATGGGAACTTCTGGAAGCAGCATTAGAAGTGGGCTCACGAGTCAGGAAAATTGTCAGAGTTTTAAATACGCGATGGGTGGCCAGCAGCTTCCGTGCTGTGAAGGCTGTGTGGAGATCATATGAAGCACTCAACAGACACTTTGAAAATGCTGCGGGAGACCAAACAAGAAACAGCAGAGAGGCAAACATACAGAGGTCTGGCACATCGTATGCAAAGCAAGGAATTTCTGTGTGACCTTGGACTCGTGTACAATGTACTGTCTGAACTTGCAATCCTGTCTCAGCAACTCCAGGCCCATTCAATCGCACTATTGAGAGCAGAACAGCTTCTGAAGCGCACCATCCGATTGCTGGCGTCATTCAAAGACTGTCCAGGAGAGATGTCGGAGGTGGCATTAAAAGCAAAGGCTTCGGGACATTTTGGATCGGTTTCCCTGGAGTCAAATGGAAAGCTCACATCAATCAATGCAAAGCAATTACTACAAAGTCTGATCAACAATATGGAGAAGCGCCTCATTTGAAAGTGAAATGCTTCTTGATCTCAGCATTCTGGACACAAGCAACTGGCCATCAACACCTGGCATACGGTATGGTGAGTCACGAGTGAAACGACTGTGCAGGTGGTTCAATCTTCGTGAAGACCAAGCAGTTAATAGTATGAGAGATTTCCTTGAGCACCCACACAGTGAGCCTCAAAGCCTAAAACCTCCTATACGATGCATGCAGACCATCCCTTGCAGCACGGCTGAGTGGGAAAGGGGTTTCAGTCGAATGAACAATGTATGCACGGACAAGAGATCTACATTGTTGTTGTCCAATGTAAGTAATTTGATGATGATCAGCATCAATGGGTCCCCTGTAAGTCTTTTTGAGCCAAGGAAATACATCACAACATGGTTGAGAAGCCATCGCTCTGCCACACAAGCAAGGAGGCAAAACATACCTCAGATGCCTGAGTACAAACATATTTGGAAAGTTTTGTAGACTACCAGGCTAGTTACCCCACCCACCCCCTTCTTACCTCCCCCCACCCCCACGAAGATTATGCAACTCGATTTAGCAATAGTCCCATGCTCTTCTTGATCCTTATTTTGAATATGAATAGACGTTGATTTTCAAGATCACTGACTGGCATTTTATCTTTGAACTAATCACAAATGTAATGTTAATATTTTTGTAACCTGAATTTATATTACTTTCACAATCCATCCCTTCTTGGCTTCATAGATGTATGACTATACACATTACACCTTACTAGAATTTTTAATGTTGATATTTTGAAACTCTGCATGTTTGCATACAATTGATGTTGTGCCCTTTTTATGGACTTTTTAATAGAAGATTATTTTAATATTTGTGTCATATAGTCATTTTTTTTTTCTTTGTAAAATTTGCCGCAATTCGGTCTTTAACTGCAATGGCAAGTGAGTGAATGAATAAATGAATGGTTTGGAAGACAAGTGTGCATAGTTTTAATTCGTATCCTCCAGCCATGCAAAATCACGAGGGATCACTAAACGGTAGAAAATCAGTCCAGAGCGTTTAAATCTTCCCAGCTGTAAATGTCATTGGCTGTTGTAGTCTGTGTTGCTATAATTTGTTGATAACACATACCCAGTCTTGAAGAATGCTCTCAATTGTGTGTGGATGCATTTAGTGTATGTGTTAGTGCCGTGGTGCTTAGGCCTAAGTCACATTTGCTCTCCGGCGAGGATACGGTGGCCGTACGCCCTCTGAATTGACAGAAACGTGCGGTGGCCGCAGAGTTTCTGCGGTGGCCTCAGGGTAGCCCTACGCTGTTTGGCTATATTTTACAGGCCGTAGGGGTCGCCGTGGAATTATAGCGCAGAGTTATAACTTTTTTCATTTCTACGTTCGCCATAGCAATTCGACAAGCTGAAACAAAAGAACTGGTAAAAAAGAAAAAAAAAAAGAACCCGCTTGTTACCGTCCGTCTGGCCGCACGTTCGCCTTCGGGCCCCCCTGTGGTCCCCTGCGGTCACCTTGCAGGCACCTTGTGTCTGCCTTGAAAATTATATCGCCCCTGCAGGAACACCCTAAGGTCATCGTGCGACATCAAATCAAAGACCGTACGGCACCCCCACGTTTTCGGTCTGCACAATTTCTAAATACGCCGTGCGGCTACCAGAAAAATAAAAACATATGTGATTGCTACATTGTGTGACCGTGGAAATACTGTGGCCACCCTATAATTGTTAGGGCCGTAGATTTTGTAGACCCCACGGCCGCCGTGGCAAATGTGACTTAGGCCTTAGGCCTTATGCCTTATGGGGTGTCGCTCCGGCACAGATGTGGCAAAGGTGGGGAGGGATTCGGGGATCATCACGGTATACTCACTACAAAAACCTAGACTACACCACTGGATGGGGCCAAAAACTATATATGGCATGGTATATCAAAATGTTGTGGACGAGTTATGACAAAACTTGCTGAATGAGCTGTGGAGGTGACAATAACAAGCCAGTTACATTGTGGTTGAGGTTCGCATGATACAGATCCAGCCGATGAGTGGGATACAAAAAGTAAATTGTTCAGCCTGTAGGAGGTACAGTACGTGCTCTACAGAGTGATGTTCTCATTTAATTAGTTGGTTGACTTTTATTATCAAGCCACAGATTGAATGATGAGCCTTGTTTTTTCTGTTTTTCATAATCGTGTTCACAACAAATTTATTAATGATAATAATGACAACTATCTATCTATATGTGATTTATCTATGCATGCAGACCTGGTAGAGATCATGGAAGCCATGATGTAAAATCAGCTATCTCTATCTATGACATACAGTACTGTACTTTCACCTGCCAAAGAAATATCCTGATGCAACATTTGTGAAAATACTTCAGACGTGAAATTTGTTGTTCATAAGATTATTTTGTTTTTATTAGCCTCCGCTAACGAAGTAATTTCTGGTGGCATTATGTTTTCAGGTTGTTCCTACATACGTTCATGCTAATTTTCTCTCTTTTTTTTCTCTCTATAACCAATTATATGATTGACACAAAATTTTCACCAAAGGTGCGACTGCTCATATAGAATATTTTAATGATAATTATGACGTTGTATGTCACGTGGTGTGGCAGCCATATTGGAAAAAAGGAAAAACTTTGGACCTCTATCTCTGAAACCCACTCCATAGAACAAATTGAAACCTGGCACGTGTCAAGCACTCCCCATGGGAAGCGAGTGATTTTTACCCTTGCCGAAGGAGAGGGTATTGCGTTTGGGTCCATTTGTTTATTTGTTTGTCTATCTCTCTGTCTGTGTTTCTTTGTTTGTCAGCACAGAACTTTCTTGTTTTTTCTCCTCAACCACTTGATGGATTGAGACAAAATTTTCACCATTGGTGCAACTACTCATGCAGAATGTTATAATAATAATTATGATGTTGTAGGTCACGTGGTATGGCAGCCATATTGGAAAAAATGGAAAAAACTTGGACCTCTATCACTGAAACCGCACCAAGGAAAAAATTGAAACCTGCCACATGGCAAGTACTCCTCATGGGAGAATAAGTGTTTTTTTTTTTTTGTTTTTTTTACCCCGTGGGGTGGAAGACCCCACGGGGTCTAAGCGCCGCTCACATTCTCTCTTTTCTTGTTTTGATGTAATAGGTGCCTTTGTTATGATGTCATAGTTGCATATGTAGAACGCCACATCTGATCAGTATGAAAATTTTTGTTGGTCATCTTGGGATAAAATGGTCCACAGAAAAAATTAACGATGCCATCAGTCACGTGATGTGGAAGCTATATATATATATATATATATATATATATATATATATATATATATATATATATATATATATATATATATATATATATATATATATATATATATATATATATATATATATATATATATATATATATATATATATATATATATATATATATATTTATTATTATTATTTTTTTTTTAAACCTTCAAAAATCTTCTTCTCTGAAGTGGCTGAACAGATCGAGGTGAAACTTTGCATGTATGACCGCATATCCATGGCAGAACAAAAGGTTCACAAATATGATGTCATAGGTCACATGGTTTGGCAACCATATTGGATTTACCCTTAAACCTATAAAAATCTCAAGAACAGCTGGACAAATTGAGGGGAAACTTCACTCAAATGTTCTCCAAGCCATGGGTGTACAAGTTTGTTGAGGAATAATTGATAAGTCACATGGTTTGGCAACCATATTGGTTTGAAGAAAAACATTAAATAGTGTTTTCTCTGGAACCGCTTAATCAATTGACGTGACACTTCAGATTTTTGATCTAGTTGTGATGGGGAATAGAAGGTTTATATTTCAACTTGATCGGAAACATGGTCTGGCAGCTAGGATTAATTTTTGTTATGGGTTCTAATTTTTTTATTTGTTTTTAAAAAAAGCTCACTTGGCTGTGCCTGTGTGGGTTTAAGGGTGGAGGAGTAGCAGATGAAATGTGAATCCTACCCAGGTTCCTCCTGATGACTTCATCTTTGCTTTTTGCTTGTTCAGGTTCCTTCTGATGACTCCAATGAAGTACTGAACCTGCAGTATATGGTCTTTCATTTGATTTGAATTGAATTTATTTTAATCCAATTCTAAGTTAAATTTAATAATGAATGATAATAATAAAAAAAAACGCCATGGGTCAGGGTCAGGTGTCCGATCAAAGCTGGGTTGCATCAAAGCGGGACGTCTTGGTACACGGTCATCACTGCCAGCAGTTATAAAGTGACAGTTCTATTTTTTGTCTCTTATTTATGTAACACACCAATGCATAAATGCCACATAAAATACACCACACAAAAGCAGTCCTGGTGAGGATCTGCAATCTCTGATTGCTATTTTTCTTGTTTTGATGACATCATAGGTGGCTTCGTTATGACATCATAATTGCATATGTTGAACACTTTATCCGATCAGTATGAAAATTTTAGAGGATCATCTCGGGCTAAATTGTACGGGGGAACAAAAAGATGATGTTATCAGTCATGTGGTTCAGCAGCCATATTGTTTTTAACATAAAAACCTTCAAAAACTTCTTCAAAATGGCTGAACGGATTGATGTGAAACTTTACAGGTATGATTTGCCTATCCATGAGGAACAAAAAAATGTTCTCCACCTTTGATGTCATTGGTCACATGGTATGACAGCTATGATGTTTGGAAGAATAAACCTTTAAAAATCTTCTTCAGAATGGCTTGACAGATCAAGGGGAAACTTCAGCCACATGTTTCCCAAGCCTTGGGGATGCCAGGGTGTTCCCAAATAATTAATAGGTCACATGAGTTTGCAGCCATATTGGATTGAACGAAACTCTTTAAAAAAAAATTCATTCTCTTGAACCGCTTCATCAATCGACATGAAACATCACAGTTATGATCTTGTAGTCATGGGGAATACATGTTTTTAATTTCAACCTGATCGGACGCATAGTCTGTCAGCCAGAATTAAGTGGGCGGAGGCATATCGAGCAATGTCACGACGTCAAAGAGTGCCCTTCTCGTTTTTATAAGTAACATGACCTTCGTTGTTTGAAAGCATTGTTTGACACTCGTTTGTTGCATTCTCGAGGCAGATATAGGGATACAGAGAGGGTCGATGGGTGGTGTATTTACATTGCCATTTCATTAGGCCATAAATAAAATGTGGTCTTTCAATGAAGGTAGTCCATTTGGAAATTTTAACTCCTTCCCCATGCACTATGCCTTTATACCATTCCCTTACTTGTTCATCCTATACTCCCTGCCCTCCTTTCTGCTCTATATCCCTCTTCCTTTTATAAATCTTATTTTTCACAATTTACACCCTACACCCACTCCCCATGCTTTTGTAATAAATAGACGGCTCCCTTTTCTAGCTCATGACAATGTTACAAATGTCATGGTGAAATCACGGCTGAGAAAGGACTTGTCTTTCAGATGTGTCTCATGTATTTTCATGAATTCAAACATAAACGAGCTATTATAGGGTGTATACCAGGAGTGATCTACCGCATGTTGTACAAGCTCTGGTCGATTTATGTTTTATTTGCACGTCATCTTTGCCCTCTATTGCGAAAGCAATTTTTAAGATAAATCATTAAAAGTTCCCTTTTCTAAGTAAGTTCTTACTGCTGGTGGCCTGGACTTGCTCAAATGCTATTTCCAACTCTTTGAAGCCCAATATGAGGAGAGAAACTCGAATACGCTCTGGACAGACAAGCCTTTTCTGGAAGCCAATATTACCGAATCGATCCTCTATTCATTTGCACTGCTAAAGTTAAACCACCTCTGTGAATCCTTATGGAATAGTTGAATACAAGTGTGCATGTACGGGGGGGGGGGGGGATGTGTGCACTCACGGAGAATGAGTATGCATGTATTGAGGATGAGTATGCCTGAACGTACCACAACAGCACACATTGTACGTAGAACGAGTTCATTTTCATTCTCGCCTTTTAAATGGAAAACTTCTGCAGCAGATACATAAAGGGTTTAATGGGTTCCTTAAGGAACTGTGCCAATCCGCAAGGTACATGGGCCATGAATGAACTCTTACCCACAACCTAATTCGTGAGCAAGTGATCTCGGGTGCCTGATAATCCAAAAGGGTGCTGTACAGGTTCCGTCTTTCTTTAACATTGAGAATTCAAGTTGGGTTTTGTTGTGTATATCATGTATTACAGGTATGAGTGTTTCAGTAACTTCGTTTTGAGCAGTTCATTGGAAGTTTCAATGCAAATGACCCGCACTCGGTTCTGATGTTAAATGAATGTTGCGAGACGTACAGCATTGTGAATCCATTTTTAATCACGTAAGTTTTTCTTAAGTTAAAGCTACTTTCAGAATAGAACTATTGTGACATTTTACATCACTGTGACTTTAGCATTTGAGTAACGGGTTGTAAGGTAAACTTGTATATCCAGAAATTAAAAGCATTTTCTCATATTCATGGTACAAAAATAACCAAATTAGTTGTTTATTAAGGTGTGAAAACGTAGTTTGTTTTTCAAAAAGAAAACTATCTAGGATTAGGGGTAAGTATTTGATAACCATTGTAACAGTGAATGATAATGAGGGGTACACTTTGTGTGATAAGGGTACACTTTGTGTGATAACAATCAAGGATACACTGTGTGATAATCAAGGATGCACTGTGTGATTACAATCGGGTACGCTGTGTGTGTGATTACAATCGGGTACGCTGTGTGTGATAATCAAGGATACACTGTGATTACAATCAGGGGTACGCTGTGTGTGATCACAATCAGAGATCCACTGTGTGTGATAACAATCAAGGATACACTGTGTGTGATAACAATCAGGAATACATTGTGTGTGATAACAATCAGGAATACATTGTGTGTGATAATCAGGGATACATTGTGTGATAACAATCAAGGATACACTGTGTGTGATAATCAGGGATACACTGTGTGTGTGATAATTAGGGATACATTGTGTGTGATAATCAGGGATACACTGTGCGTGTGATAATCGAGGATACACTGTGTGTGATAATCAAGGATACGCTGTGTGTGATAACAATCAAGGATACGCTGTGTGTGTGATAACAATCAAGGATACGCTGTGTGTGTGATAACAATCAAGGGTACGCTGTGTGTGTGATAACAATCAAGGGTACGCTGTGTGTGTGATAATCAGGGGTACATTGTGTGATAACAATCAGGGGTACGCTGTGTGATAAGGGTACGCTGTGTGTAACAATCAGGGGCACACTCATAATAATCAGGTGTAGAATGTGCATGATAATTATTAGGGGAGACTGTGTGTGATAATCATGGACACACTGTGAAAATCAGGGGCACATTGTATGTGATAATGAGGGGCGCACTGTATGTGGTATCGGGGCACACTCATTATAATGAGGGGCACACTGTATGTGATAATGAGGGGCACACTCATAATCAGGGGTAGAATGTGCATGATAATCAGGGGAGACTTTGAGTGAAAATCAGGGGCACACTGTATGTGGTATCAGGGGCACACTGTATGTGGTATCAGGGGCACACTCATAATAATCAGGGGCACACTGTATGTGATAATGAGGGGTACCCAGTGCATGATAATAATGAAGGCCACGCATGTGTGTGATAATCAGGGGCACACTGTATGTGGTATCAGGGGCACACTCATAACAATCAGGGATGCATTGTGTGTGATAATCAGGGCACACTGTATGTGGTATGTATCAGGGGCACACTCATAATCAGGGGTAGAATGTGCATGATAATAATCAGGGGAGACTGTGCGTGATAATCAGGGGCACACTGTATGTGATAATGAGGGGTGCCCAGTGCATGAGAATAATGAAGGGCACACATTGTGTGTGATATCAGAGGTACACTGTCTGATCTTCTAACTATACCAATAAATGTCTGTGTGTGTCCTCTATAACAACAAAACCATGAAACCCAGCAGCTTGAAACTTTACATGCATACTAAGGGAACTCCAAAGAAGTTCATGAGTGAAAATTGGGTGTTTACGTGAATTGAAACACCCCTTTTAAAGATAAATAACTGTGTGATAATGAGGTGTGATTTAATTTTATCCTTTATCAGGCACCATCCTCAGCCATCCCTCTCCCAAGTCTGAAGGCATATCCTGGGTTACCTCGCTGGAGTCTCAAGCCACCATGTTTTTTGGCCTGCTCTAACCATCAGTTGACTTGGAACAGACCGCAACATTGTTTAATGATAAAGTTGTTTTTCACTTTCTTCACTAATATTATCAAATGCTGATTCATCATAGCTATGAATCGCTGTGTACATCACTTTTGTAAGTACTATAGTTTTCAAATTAGAATTTTCCATGATCTACTCTCCTGGACTAATTAAAGTCTATCAACAAAATATGAGTCCAGCTTTCAGGATCGGGTATCGTGGACGAAATACGTGTCATTCTGGAGTGAAATCTGATAATTTAATGAAATAACGAGTCTTGTAATTAAACCGATATATCTGTTTACTTTAAGCAAGTAAGGCTATGTTCTCTTCTTCTTCGAATGTACACAAGAAAATGTGAAATTTTCAAAGCATTAAACTTAACTTTATTACTGTTTGGAGAATTATATTGAGTGAACAAAAGATTTAGGAATGTGCCAAACTCAACCAGCTTCATTGAGCTAGTTTCAGTCAATGCAACAGAAATAATTAACCAACGGAAAGGTGGTCATGCATGGGTTCTCCTTGGGGAATCTCCAGAGTTACGAAGGCAAAATAAATTAAATTAAAGATTGATAAGAAAGAAAGAAAGAATGAATGATTTACATAATGGGAGGATTAAGGGTGAGTGAAGCAACAGATGAGGAAGGGTGAGTAAAGCAACTTTGAAAAATTTCCACTCAATTTTTTTTTTTTTCTGTCAGGAATGCATTTCCCCTTTTAATACATCTTTAAAATCAATGGGATTTTGAAATTACATTTAAACAATTGTGAAGTTCCCTCTCCTCCCTTCCCCTCCCATCCCTTCCCTCCCTTCCCTCACCTCCCTCCCCTCCCCTTCTCTCCCTCCCCTCCCCTTCTCTCCCTCCCCTCCACTTCTCTTCTCTGCCTCCCCTCCACTTCTCTTCTCTGCCTCCCCTCCACTTCTCTTCTCTCCCTCCCCTCCACTTCTCTTCTCTCCCTCCCCTCCACTTCTCTTCTCTCCCTCCCCTCCACTTCTCTTCTCTCCCTCCCCTCCACTTCTCTTCTCTCCCTCCCCTCCACTTCTCTTCTCTCCCTCCCCTCCACTTCTCTTCTCTCCCTCCCCTCCACTTCTCTTCTCTCCCTCCCCTCCACTTCTCTTCTCTCCCTCCCTCCACTTCTCTTCTCTCCCTCCCCTCCACTTCTCTTCTCTCCCTCCCCTCCACTTCTCTTCTCTCCCTCCCCTCCACTTCTCTTCTCTCCCTCCCTCCACTTCTCTTCTCTCCCTCCCCTCCACTTCTCTTCTCTCCCTCCCCTCCACTTCTCTTCTCTCCCTCCCCTCCACTTCTCTTCTCTCCCTCCCCTCCCCTCCTCTTCTCTCCCTCCCCTCCTCTTCTCTCCCTCCCCTCCTCTTCTCTCCCTCCCCTCCTCTTCTCTCCCTCCCTCCTCTTCTCTCCCTCCCCTCCTCTTCTCTCCCTCCCCTCCTCTTCTCTCCCTCCCTCCTCTTCTCTCCCTCCCTCCTCTTCTCTCCTCCCCTCCTCTTCTCTCACTCCCCTCCTCTTCTCTCACTCCCCTCCTCTTCTCTCACTCCCCTCCTCTTCTCTCACTCCCCTCCTCTTCTCTCACTCCCCTCCTCTTCTCTCACTCCCCTCCTCTTCTCTCACTCCCCTCCTCTTCTCTCACTCCCCTCCTCTTCTCTCACTCCCCTCCTCTTCTCTCACTCCCCTCCTCTTCTCTCCAGCCTCTCCCTTCCCTCCTCTTCTCTCACTCCCTCCTCTTCTCTCTCCTCCACTTCTCTTCTCTCACTCCCCTCCTCTTCTCTCCCTCCCATCCTCTTCTCTCCATCCTCTCACTCCTCCTCTTCTCACTCCCCTCCTCTTCTCACTCCCCTCCTCTTCTCACTCCCTCCTCTTCTCTCACTCCCTCCTCTTCTCTCACTCCCTCCTCTTCTCTCACTCCCCTCCTCTTCTCTCACTCCCCTCCTCTTCTCTCACTCCCCTCCTCTTCTCTCACTCCCCTCCTCTTCTCTCACTCCCCTCCTCTTCTCTCACTCCCCTCCTCTTCTCTCACTCCCCTCCTCTTCTCTCCAGCCTCTCCCTTCCCTCCTTCTCTCCCTCCCCTCCTCTTCTCTCCCTCCCCTCCTCTTCTCTCCCTCCCATCCTCTTCTCTCCCTCCCCTCCTCTTCTCTCCCTCCCATCCTCTTCTCTCCATCTCTCACTCCCCTCCTCTTCTCTCACTCCCCTCCTCTTCTCTCACTCCCCTCCTCTTCTCTCACTCCCCTCCTCTTCTCTCACTCCCCTCCTCTTCTCTCACTCCCCTCCTCTTCTCTCACTCCCCTCCTCTTCTCTCCCTCCTTTCCTCTTCTCTCCAGCCTCTCCCTTCCCTCCTCTTCTCTCCCTCCACTTCTCTTCTCTCCCTCCACTTCTCTTCTCTCCCTCCCCTCCTCTTCTCTCCCTCCCATCCTCTTCTCTCCATCCTCTCACTCCCCTCCTCTTCTCACTCCCCTCCTCTTCTCACTCCCCTCCTCTTCTCACTCCCCTCCTCTTCTCACTCCCCTCCTCTTCTCACTCCCCTCCTCTTCTCTCACTCCCCTCCTCTTCTCTCACTCCCCTCCTCTTCTCTCACTCCCCTCCTCTTCTCTCACTCCCCTCCTCTTCTCTCACTCCCCTCCTCTTCTCTCACTCCCCTCCTCTTCTCTCACTCCCTCCTCTTCTCTCACTCCCTCCTCTTCTCTCCCTCCCCTCCTCTTCTCTCCCTCCTCTCCTCCCTCCTTCTCTCCCTCCCCTCCTCTTCTCTCCCTCCCCTCCTCTTCTCTCCCTCCCCTCCTCTTCTCTCCCTCCCCTCCTCTTCTCTCCCTCCCCTCCTCTTCTCTCCCTCCCCTCCTCTTCTCTCCCTCCCATCCTCTTCTCTCCCTCCCATCCTCTTCTCTCCCTCCCATCCTCTTCTCTCCATTCTCTCCCTCCCATCCTCTTCTCTCCATCCTCTCACTCCCATCCTCTTCTCTCCATTCTCTCCCTCCCATCCTCTTCTCTCCATTCTCTCCCTCCCATCCTCTTCTCTCCATTCTCTCCCTCCCATCCTCTTCTCTCCATCCTCTCACTCCCATCCTCTTCTCTCCATCCTCTCACTCCCATCCTCTTCTCTCCATCCTCTCACTCCCATCCTCTTCTCTCCATCCTCTCACTCCCATCCTCTTCTCTCCATCCTCTCACTCCCATCCTCTTCTCTCCATCCTCTCACTCCCATCCTCTTCTCTCCATCCTCTCACTCCCATCCTCTTCTCTCCATCCTCTCACTCCCATCCTCTTCTCTCCATCCTCTCACTCCCATCCTCTTCTCTCCATCCTCTCACTCCCATCCTCTTCTCTCCATCCTCTCACTCCCATCCTCTTCTCTCCATCCTCTCACTCCCATCCTCTTCTCTCCATCCTCTCACTCCCATCCTCTTCTCTCCATCCTCTCACTCCCATCCTCTTCTCTCCATCCTCTCACTCCCATCCTCTTCTCTCCATCCTCTCACTCCCATCCTCTTCTCTCCATCCTCTCACTCCCATCCTCTTCTCTCCATCCTCTCACTCCCATCCTCTTCTCTCCATCCTCTCACTCCCATCCTCTTCTCTCCATCCTCTCACTCCCATCCTCTTCTCTCCATCCTCTCACTCCCATCCTCTTCTCTCCATCCCCTCACTCCCATCCTCTTCTCTCCATCCCCTCACTCCCATCCTCTTCTCTCCATCCCCTCACTCCCATCCTCTTCTCTCCCTCCCCTCACTCCCATCCTCTTCTCTCCCTCCCCTCACTCCCATCCTCTTCTCTCCCTCCCCTCACTCCCATCCTCTTCTCTCCCTCCCCTCACTCCCATCCTCTTCTCTCCCTCCCCTCACTCCCATCCTCTTCTCTCCCTCCCCTCACTCCCATCCTCTTCTCTCCCTCCCCTCACTCCCATCCTCTTCTCTCCCTCCCCTCACTCCCATCCTCTTCTCTCCCTCCCCTCACTCCCATCCTCTTCTCTCCCTCCCCTCACTCCCATCCTCTTCTCTCCCTCCCCTCACTCCCATCCTCTTCTCTCCCTCCCCTCACTCCCATCCTCTTCTCTCACTCCCCTCCTCTTCTCTCACTCCCCTCCTCTTCTCTCCCTCCTTTCCTCTTCTCTCCCTCCTTTCCTCTTCTCTCCCTCCCCTCCTCTTCTCTCCCTCCCATCCTCTTCTCTCCCTCCCATCCTCTTCTCTCCATCTCTCACTCCCTCCTCTTCTCTCCCTCTCTCACTCCTCCTCTTCTCTCACTCCCCTCCTCTTCTCTCACTCCCTCCTCTTCTCTCACTCCCCTCCTCTTCTCTCACTCCCTCCTCTTCTCTACTCCTCCTCCTCTTCTCTCACTCCCCTCCTCTTCTCTCCCTCCTTTCCTCTTCTCTCTCCTCTCCTCTTCCTCCCATCCTCTTCTCTCCCTCCCATCCTCTTCTCTCCATCCTCTCCCTCCCTCCTCTTCTCTCTCCTCTCCTCCCATCCTCTTCTCTCCCTCCCCTCCTCTTCTCTCCATCCTCTTCTCTCCATCCTCTTCTCTCCATCCTCTTCACTCCCATCCTCTTCTCTCCATCCTCTTCTCTCCATCCTCTTCTCTCCATCCTCTTCACTCCATCCTCTTCACTCCCATCCTCTTCACTCCCATCCTCTTCTCTCCATCCTCTTCTCTCCATCCTCTTCTCTCCATCCTCTTCACTCCATCCTCTTCTCTCCATCCTCTTCACTCCATCCTCTTCACTCCCATCCTCTCACTCCCATCCTCTCACTCCCATCCTCTCACTCCCATCCTCTCACTCCCATCCTCTCACTCCCATCCTCTCACTCCCATCCTCTCACTCCCATCCTCTCACTCCCATCCTCTCACTCCATCCTCTCCTCTCGCTCCCATCCTCTCAGTCCCATCCTCTCACTCCCATCCTCCCACTCCCATCCTCTCACTCCCATCCTCTCACTCCCATCCTCTCACTCCCATCCTCTCACTCCCATCCTCTCACTCCCATCCTCTCACTCCCATCCTCTCACTCCCATCCTCTCACTCCCATCCTCTCACTCCCATCCTCTCACTCCCATCCTCTCACTCCCATCCTCTCACTCCCATCCTCTCACTCCCATCCTCTCACCCCATCCCTCTCACCCCATCCTCTCACCCCATCCTCTCTCACTCCCATCCTCTCACTCCCATCCTCTCACTCCCATCCTCTCACCCCATCCTCTCACTCCCATCCTCTCACTCCCATCCTCTCACTCCCATCCTCCCTCACTCCCATCCTCTCACCTCCCATCCTCTCACCCCATCCTCTCACTCCCATCCTCTCACTCCCATCCTCTCACTCCCATCCTCTCACTCCCATCCCTCTCACTCCCATCCTCTCACTCCCATCCTCTCACTCCCATCCCTCTCACTCCCATCCTCTCACTCCCATCCTCTCACTCCCATCCTCTCACTCCCATCCTCTCACTCCCATCCCTCCTCACTCCCATCCTCTCACCCCATCCTCTCACTCCCATCCTCTCCACTCCCATCCTCTCACCCCCATCCTCTCACTCCCATCCTCTCACCCCATCCTCTCACCCCCATCCTCCTCACTTCCATCCCTCTCACTCCCATCCTCTTCACTCCCATCCTCTTCTCACCATCCTCTTCTCACCATCCTCTTCTCACCCATCCTCTTCTCTCACCCATCCTCTCACTCCCATCCTCTCACTCCCATCCTCTTCTCACCATCCCATCTCACTCCCATCCCTCTTCTCACCATCCTCTCACTCCCATCCGCTTTCTCCTCCCCATCCTTCTCCTCTTCTCTCTCTCCCCACCCTTTCCTCTCTTCTCTCCCTCTCCTCACCCTTTCCTCTTTCTCTCCTCTCCCCCACCCTTTCCTCTTTCTCTCCTCTCCCCCCACCCTTTCCTCTTTCTCTCCTCTCCCCACCCTTCTCCTCTTCTCTCCCTTTCTCCCCCACCCTTTCCTCTTTCTCTCCTCTCCCCCACCCTTTCCTCTTTTCTCCTCTCTCCCCACCCTCTTCTCTTTCTCTCCTCTCCCCCTCGACCCTTTCCTTTCTCTCTCTCTCCTCTCCACCCTTTCCTCTTTCTCTCCTCTCCCCCACCCTTTCCTCTTTCTCCCTTCCTCCCCCCCACCCTTTTTCCTCTTCTCTCCTCTCCCCCCACCCTTTCCTCTCTTCTTTCTCCTCTCCCCCACCCTTCCTCTTCTCTCCTCTCCCCACCCTTCTCCTCTTTCTCTCCTCTCTCCCCCACCCTTTTTCTTTCTCTTTCTCTCCTCTCCCCACCCTTTCCCTCTTCTCTCCCTCTCCCCCACCCTTTCCTCTTCTCTCCTCTCCCCACCCTTTTCCTCTCTTCTCTCCTCTCCCCTCCACCCTTTCCTCTTCTCTCCTCTCCCCCCACCCTTCTCTTCTCTCCTCTCCCCCACCCTTTCCTCTTTCTCTCCTCTCCCCCACCCTTTTTCCTCTTTCTCTCTCTCCCCCCACCCTTTCTCCTCTTTCTCTCCTCTCCCCCGACCCTTTCCTCTTCTCTCCTCCCCCCCCACCCTTTCCTCTCTTCTCTCTCTCTCTCCCCCGACCCTTTCCTCTTCTCTCCTCTCCCCATAACTTTCCTCTTTCTCCTCTCCCCTAACTTTCCTCTTTCTCCTCTTCTCCCCACCCTTTTCCTTTCTCTCTCCTCTCCCCCACCCTTTTCCTTTCTCTCCTTCTCCCCACCCTTCTCTTCTCCCTCTCCCCCCACCCTTTTCCTCTTCTCTCTCCTCTCTCCCCACCCTTCTCTTCTCTCTCCTCTTCCCCCACCCTTTCTCTCTTTCTCTCCTCTCCCCCATCTCTTCCTCTTTCTCTCCTCTCCCCCCACCTCTTTTCTCTCTTTCTCTCCTCCACCCTTTCTCTCCTCTCCCCACCCTCTTTCCTCTCTCTCTCCTCTCCCCCCCCACCCTTTCCTCTTTCTCTCCTCTCCCCCACCCTTTTCCTCTTTCTCTCCTCTCCCCCCACCCTTTCCTCTTTTCTCTCCTCTCCCCCACCCTTTCCTCTTTCTCTCCTCTCCCCCACCCTTTCCTCTTCTCTCCTCTCCCCCACCCTTTCCTCTTCTCTCCTCTCCCCCACCCTTTCCTCTTCTCTCCACACCCCACCCTTTCCTCTCTTTCTCTCCCTCTCCCCCCACCCTTTCCTCTTCTTTCTCTCCTCTCCTCCCCCACCCTTTCCTCTTTCTCTCTCTCCTCTCCCCCTTCTTCCTTTCTTCTCTCTCCTCTCCCCCCACCCTTTCTCTCTTCTCTCCTCTCCCACCCTTTCTCCTTCTTCTCTCCTCTCCCCCACCCTTTTCCTCTTTCTCTCTCTCTCCCCACCCTTTTTCCTCTTTCTCTCCCCCTTCTCCCCCTGACCCTTTTTCCTCTTTCTCTCCTCTCCCCAATCTTTCCTCTTTCTCTCCTCTCCCCCACCCTTTCCTCTTTCTCTCCTCTCCCCACCCTTTCCTCTTCTCTCCTCTCCCCACCCTTTCCTCTTCTCTCTCCTCCCCCACCCTTCCTCTTCCTCCTCCCCCACCCTTTCCTCTTTCTCTCCTCTCCCCACCCTTTCCTTCTCCTCTCCCCCACCCTTTCCTCTTCTCCTCTCCCCACACCCTTTCTCTCTCTCTCTCCCCCACCCTTTCCTCTTCTCTCCTCTCCCCCACCCTTTCCTCTTTCTCTCCTCTCCCCCACCCTTTTCCTCTTCTCTCTCCTCTCCCCCACCCTTTTTCTCTTTCTCTCCTCTCTCCCCACCCTTTTCCTCTTCTCTCTCCTCTCCCCTTACCCTTTCCTCTTCTCTCCTCTCCCCCCACCCTTTCCTCTTTCTCTCCTCTCCCCCACCCTTTCCTCTTTCTCTCCTCTCCCCCACCCTTTCTCCTCTTTCTCTCTCCTCTCCCCCACCCTTTTCCTCTTCTCTCTCCTCTCCCCCACCCTTTTCCTCTTCTCTCCTCTCCCCCACCCTTTCTCTCTTCTCTCTCCTCTCCCCCACCCTCTCTTTCCTCTTCTCTCTCTCCCCCACCCTTTCCTTCTCTCTCTCCTCTCTCCACCCTTTTCCTCTTTTCTCTCTCCCTCTCCCCCACCCTTCTCTTCTCTCCTCTCCCCCACCCTTTCCTCTTCTTCTCTCCTCTCCCCCACCCTTTTCCTCTTTCTCTTCTCCTCTCCCACCCTTTCCTCTTCTCTCCTCTCCCCACCCTTTCCTCTTCTCTCCTCTCCCCACCCTTTCCTCTTTCTCTCCTCTCTCCCCCACCCTTTCCTCTTCTCTCTCCTCTCCCCCACCCTTTTCCTTCTTCTCTCCTCTCCCCCCACCTCTTTCCTCTTTCTCTCCTCTCCCCCCACCCTTCCTCTTCTCTCCTCTCCCCCACCCTTTCTCTTTCTCTCCTCTCCCCCACCCTTTCCTCTTCTCTCCTCTCCCCCCACCCTTTTCTTCCTTTCTCTCCTCTCCCCCACCCTTTCTCTTCTCTCTCCTCTCCCCCCACCTTTTCTCTCCTCTCTCCTCTCCCCACATCTCTTCCCTTTCTCTCTCCTCTCCCCACCCTTTTCCTCTTCTCTCTCTCCTCTCCCCACCCTTTTCCTCTTCTCTCCTCTCCCCCACCCTTTTCCTCTTCTCTCCTCTCCCCACCCTTTCCTCTTCTCTCCTCTCCCCCACCCTTCCTCTTTCTCTCCCTCTCCCCCACCCTTCTCTTCTCTCTCTCCCCCACCCTTTCCTCTTCTCTCTCCTCTCCCCCACCCTTTCCTCTCTTCTCTCCTCTCCCCCCACCCTTTCCTCTTCTCTCCTCTCCCCACCCTTCTCTTTCTCTCCTCTCCCCCACCCTTTTCCTTTCTCTCCTCTCCCTCCCCTCCCTTTCCTCTTCTCTCCCTCCCCCACCCTTTCCTCTTCTCTCCTCTCCCCCACCCTTTCCTCTTCTCTCCTCTCCCCCACCCTTTCCTCTTCTCTCCTCTCCCCCACCCTTTTCCTCTTTCTCTCTCTCCCCCACCCTTTCCTCTTTCTCTCCTCTCCCCCACCCTTTCCTCTCTTCTCCCTCCCCCACCTTTCCTCTTTCTCTCTCCCTCCCCTACCCTTTCCTCTTCTCTCCTCCCACCCTTTCCTCTTCTCTTCTCCCCCATCTCTTTCCTCTTTCTCTCCTCCCCCCACCCTTTCCTCTTCTCTCCCCTCCCCCACCCTTTCCTCTTCTCTCCCCCACCCCTTTATATGTCTGTCAGAGAAGCGACTGGTTCTCCATCCTCCTTTGTTGTATATTATAATACGCTTGTTCGTGGGTCTGTAACAATCTTTCCTTCCGATTGATTGGACAGCTGCCCTGATTATTATTATTATTATTCTTTTGTGTTTACTGGCGTTATGAGAGCTGCGAGGCTCTATAATCATAAACGCCATGCACCCAAACTCATCGGCTTGAGCCAAATACAAAAGATAAAATAAGAAACGCGAGGGACTTTCTACTGTTCGCCCCGTTTCCTTTATGAATTTTAAGACTGTTTTGCAGAGTCGAGGGTGCTTCTGGCTCGATTAACACAGTGTATCCTGTCCAGCACACCCGACCACGACCAGGAGATCCCAAACTCTCCGACATGGTGTAAAAGATCCCCTAATTCCACCCACAATTGTAACTTCAATGCGTTTTTATGATGCTTCAGGAAGAATAAAATGAACTTACGATCATTTATTAACACAAAAAGGCTACTCAAGCACTTATTAAAAAAATTACATGGAAAGACAAAACGACCGAACTGCTGTCGGACATCCACTCCACTTCCTGTGGAGATCTCACTTCCTGTGAATCGAGTTAATGGCCTGAAGAGCTAAATATTCCACGATTTCAACGAGTTAATGAATAAATATGTAATGACGACTTAACAATTTTGTCCTTTTGCTTTGAAGAACGGGAATAAAGGGAGAGGAGGCTGTTATGTATGGTTGAGGCCTTTGAGTGGTGAGGCGGCTTCTATCTTATGGCCGCCATATTGATGATCACTGCCATGTGAAGGCAAAGACGCCTCAGAGCTATTCACAATCGCTATGCACTCCCTACACGGGTTTCCTTCATTGTAAAACTACCAATGCTACAGTTAAAAGGATTTTGAGTGGTGAGGCGGCTTCTATCTTCCGGCCGCCATATTGATGATCACTACCATGTAAAGGCAAAGACGCCTCAGAGCTATTCACAATCACTATGCACTCCCTACACGGGTTTCCTTCATTGTAAAACTACCTATGCTACAGTTAAAAGGATTTTGAGCCGATCGGTGTTCCGGCCTTGCGAAGATCACCCTCGGCGATTGAGACAGCGGTCTTAACCTATGTACCACCCCCAAAATATCTAATATAAGTGGCATTCTCTCAAGCAGAGATTAAACCCGTGTCGTTTGAAATTTGTCCGAGGTCATTATTTACTTTTGTCCCTTAGATGCAGGGCAGGAGTCTCGGGGACCCAGCAAGGTTGTTGTGCTACTACCAGAAACTATTGTAAGAGAATTATTTTATTTGCATTAGCCCACTTGTGTATGCTCCTACAACTTCATTACAAATAATTCAGTGACATAAATATGAAGAAAATAAAATCATTCAGGTTCGAGGGAAAAGATTAATTAATAACACAACCCTTCCTTTGCAGTCCTCGCAAGGTGTGGGAGACCCGGCAAGGTTGTTGTGCTTCATCATTTTTTATATAATAATTTATTTACATGAGCCTCCTTGTATGAGCCTCCGATGACTCACAAATAATTCCGTGGCATAAATATAAAAATATATCATTCAGGTTCGAGGGAAAAGCTTCTTACCCATTACACTTCCTTTCCAGTCCTTGGTTTTGCCTGATTTAATCTCATTAGCATGACAATAGGTCCTGGTAACGAATTCTAAACTTGGAGGGTGGGAGTAGGAATGGAATCAAGTTGAATCATTCTTGACGTCATTCCATTCCACTGCCATGTATAAATGTGTTTCTGTGTTTAATTTCCTCCTGTGAGATTTTCCTGTTCCAATTGACTTCACGAATCCACTTCTCTGATGGTTTTATCATCTTTGAGATCAGATGACTCCGTCGATGCTCCTATACCTTTGGCAAAGGTAAGCTTACTCTTTTTATTCTCATGATATTACGAGTTTCACGAGCTTTGCAAGTTTATTGGTCTTGGAGTTCATCTAATAGGTTTCCCAGACCTGACACCTGGAAAGGTGTAAAGTTTGTGATAAATTTGTGGAGATATATTCCAAGTAAAAGGATCAATGAATGACTTTTTTCAGCAAATACTCATCATTTGAGCATCGACTTCGATTATAAAAGAAATAACTAGAAGGGTACTCGGTAGAGCACATACCTCCACCACGCAATGCCTGATCCACAAGAACATATCGGGTCCATTACATTTTTGAAATATCATGCTATATATCGTTTTTGGCCCCATCTCTCAATGGTGAAGAATCACTTATATTAAATAACTCTCGGATCCCTTCACCGAAATCGAATCAATTCATCATTGCCACACACCCAACGTGTCCACCAAGTTTCGTCCCAATCTGTCCACAACTTTTTGAGATATCGTCCTATATATCAGTTTAGCACTATCTGACAATGGTGAAGAATCATGTAAATAAAACATTACAAGGGTACCTGGAAGAGCGCATACCTCTGCCACGCAATGCCTGATCCATAAGAACATATCTGGCCCAATACGTTTTTGAAATATCATGCAATGTATCGTTTTGGCCCTTTCTCTCAATGGTGGAGAATCACTTAAAAATTTAAATAATTCTCGTATCCAGATTCGGATTCAGATCTTCATCAAAATCGAACCAATTCGACCTTGCCACACACGCACACATACACACCTTGTCCACCAAGTTTTATCCGAATTCGTCGTCAACTTTTTGAGATATTGTGCTATATATCGTTTTTAGCCCTATCTCTCAATGGTGAAGAATCACTTAAAAAAAATTATATTAGCTGGATCTGGATCCGGATCTTCACCAAAATCTAATCAGTTCGTCGTTGTCACACACTGAACCTGTCCACAAAATTTCATCTGGATCCGTTCGCAACTTTTTGAGATATCCTGCGCACAAGCAAACACAGACAGAAAGGGGTGAAAACATAACCTTCACCTTCAATGGCGGAGATAATAATAAAACAATTTTAAATAATTTACACTCAGGTTTGCCGTGTCTCAAGGACCCCAGAACTGGAAAGGTGTAAAGTTGTTGAGGCCTACATCTAAGGATCAAAGGTTTAATGATGTGTTGTATGTATACTGAACAAAAATATAAACGCACCAACCTAAATATCTAAGTCAAGATTGCCATTATGGGAAAATGGTCAAACCGATGATATGTTTGAGCAATGGTTCCTTTGTTTTGCTCAAGACAGATGTTCCCATTGAAATTGACCACTCTGAGTGTGTGGACTCACACGTTGAGTAATCCTTCCCATGAGCACCATGGGGCTTGACAGAGTGATGGTCAGTGAGCGTGACCAGGACACAAACACTCCCTATAGCTTGCCCTATAAAAGGCCTCCCCAAAATGTGGACTGGTGCCAAATGTCAACATGCCACAGATGTCACAAATCTTGAGGGAGCGCGCCATTGGCATGCTGAATGCTGGGACGTCTGTACGGGCCGTTGCAGCACACTTCAATGTCCACCACTCCACCATTAGCTGCCTGAGAACGCGCCTCAGAGAGACTGGAAGCACCGTGAACCGCCCACATGCCCGGCGACCACTTGTGACCACCGCCGGTCAGGATCGTCACATGAGGCTGCAACATCTCCGGGATCGACTCTGACCGGTCACGAGGACTGCCGATGAGACTGTCGGGCTGCATAACAGGCGCATTTCAGCCCAGACGGTGCGTAACCACTTGAGGGAGGCCAACCTCCGAGCCCGCCGACCACACCGGGGACTCGACCTCACTGCAGTCCGGCGTCAGACCCGACTGAACTGGGCCAATGTTCACTTGCGCTGGACCCTCGCATGATGGAGGAGAGTGCTGTTCACCGATGAGTCGCGGTTCCAGCTGTATCGGGCTGATGGCGGACTCCGCGTCTGGCGTCGGGCTTGGGAGCGCTACACTGACGCTAATGTCCTTCGCCGGGTGTCACACGGTGGTGCCAGTGTTATGGTGTGGGCAGGCATATGCCATGGAGAGCGCACTCGGCTTCATTTCATTGAAGGCAACTTGAACGGGCAGCGGTACAGGGACGAGATACTCAGACCCATCGTTGTGCCGTTTGTGCGCCTTCACCATGTGACGTTTCAGCACGACAATGCTCGCCCCCATGTTGCCAGGATCTGCATGGACTTCCTCGGTGAGGAGGACATTGATGTCCTCGACTGGCCTCCATATTCTCCCGACATGTCGCCCTTCGAGCACCTTTGGGACGTTCTTGATCGACGCGTACGACAACGTTACGCAGTCCCCGAGAACGTCCGCCAGCTCCGTGTGGCTCTCCAGGAGGAATGGGAAAACATCCCTCAGGCCACCATCGATAATCTGGTGATGTCCATGCGCCGGAGATGCACCGCTCTGCGCGACGCCAACGGTGGGCACACCCGCTACTGACTGTGTGAACTCTGACAGTGACACCTCGGTTGTGTCGGCTGTTGTCGCGCAAAGACTGTCGCCAGAATTCTCAAGGAACTCTTTGAAATTTAATGCTCAATTGTCATGGATTCTATAACCAAATTGTTGTGAAGATTTAGTATTAATGAGTTCGAGGTAAAATAGTAACAATCGCTTGGTGCGTTTATATTTTTTTTGTTCAGTATATGTGTGTATGTATGTATGTATGTATATATGTATATATGTATATATATATATATATATATATATATATATATATATATATATATATATACACATACATACACAAAAACACACACCAGGAAGAAGTTAATTGTTTTTTGGTCGTTCATTCTCGCATGTCCTTTCCGCATATCTAGTGGGATTGTGAGATGGACAGGTGACCATGATGGGTTGGGTGGGAGTTTGAAGGTGTTTGAGGTTAATGGCATGAAGAGCTAGATATTCCACTATTTCAATGAGGTAATGAATAAATATGTAATGAAGATGTAACAATTTGCCCTTTTGCTTTGAAGAATGGGAATAAAGGGAGAAGAGGGTGTTATGTGTTGTTGAGGACTTTGGGTGGTGAGGTGGTTTGAAGACAGATTTCAATCTTACTGTTGCCATGTTGGTGCCCACTGCGATGTGAAAGCACAGACACCTCAGGCATTCACATCCTTAGTTTGTAATGTATGTTCAAGTCTATAAGACAAGATGGATGTATTAGTTGGCGATTTTTTTTATACAAGACAGGCGACCGTGACGGGTGAGGAGGTTATTTGAAGGCTTGGAGTGGGGAAAGTATTGATGCCTTCGATTGAGAGGGTGAGGATTTGGTTTTGTGAGGTGGACGTTGAGGACTTGGGGTTTGTGAGAGGGGTGCGGGGTAGTTGAGAGCTTGAAGTCACATTTTGCATTCCGTAGAATTTCCACGGGTCCCTGCTGGTTACCATTTTTATTTTGTATGCAGCCTGTGGCTGCTGGTTGCATCATTTCTGGGAGCACGACTGTACCCCTGATGCAGTGCCCCTGTTACCAGAAAGCTGGTGCTTATTTTGCTCACCTCGGAAGGATGACAGGCTGAGTCAACCCATTTGGTGTTATTTCATGGCACGACAGGGGCTCAAACTCAAGACCCTAAGATATGAAGCTAGCCACCTTAACCCTTAACCCTGAAGCCAACACCAGGCTTACTTTACTGTCTGATACTAATCAGGGACACACCATGTGTGCGATAACAATCAGAAATGTTCACGTGAATGGATAAATGAGGAGCTGCCCCATACTCTTTACAAAGTATTCATGCTGCCAAAGCAGTTCCTTGGCACAAGTTTTGCTGGGTGGTTTGGTTACACTGGGTGGTCATTCAGGGAATAAATTTGTTCAGGGTGGTGGTGATAGCTCGCCTACTCTTCACAAAGGATGCTTTGGGAATCTTTAACATCCACAAAATAATGCTGCAGACAAAGTCCAGTGTAACCTCCTTCCATTGGACGGCACATTGATGCCTCACCCTGCTTGTGAAACACCAGGATGACAGTATACAGCGGGTTCGAGATTCAAACCAAGGCAACACATCTCTAAGGCCAGTACTATTGCATGCATACCTCTAAGCTATCCTGTCTGCTTGAATGATGACATAAGTTGTATTAAATATTACCATCCTAAACTCATGATACCTGGTGCTGGGGAGCCGTTTTTGTGCTTTGTGTTTTGCCGGGATTCTTTCATCCATGGGAAGATCTGCTTGCTCATATTTGCTGAGCTAGCACCCGGAGCAGAACCCACGAGGGGCTTGCCGCCACCTTTGGCGGATGAGGCGCCAGTCGGTGCGTTCGATGCCGGGGAGAGGTTGCCTGGTTGTGCCACTTGCTTTTCCTGGGAAGGCTGAGCAGCCGGAAGTGATGGTTGTCCTCCTCCACCAGCACTGACGGGCCGCAAGCAGCTCGGTCCGCCGAGCTCACCTCCCTTGGGTAACGAGGTAGGGTGAAGGGAGCATTGCGAGCGGCCATAGTCGTGAGCACTCCCATAAGCCTGGGCTTCATAGCTGTATCCATTGGCAGGAGCCTGATATGGATAAACCCCAAAGACGGCTGAGTTGTCATAGAACGTGGCCTTCTGCATATCTTGAGGAGCACTCACACAGCCTCGCTGCTCTCCCACGGAAGCACATTGGCACACCGGGCAGCGCGTGCCTGCTGGCGCTTTGTGCCAGCAGCTCCAGCAGGGCTCCTACCACAGGGGGAGGGAGAACAAGAGAAAGAGAGTGTAAGGCAAGTGAATGCGGGGAGGTGGAGGGAGGGAGAAGATGAGGAGTAATGGTGCTGCTCTGGCCATTTGTCTTTCCATCTTCTCAGCAACAATGTGGCAAACTAGGACAGCAAGGCCAGCTCCGCTCAATACTAATAGTCTTTAAATGAAGGATGCAATGGTGAGGGCTCTTCCTGTGATAATTATAAATTTGAACGACAGGATGTGAGGCTGTTATGATTTCTTTATTTGTAAAATGAGGTCATTGTTATAAGAAAAACAATTGGAGGTGAAAGTCAGTGGATTCCCACAGATTCTGGTCACTTTCCTCAGGCCCCAGAGGTGGCGCTGTTCTATGGAGAAGGGGGAGGAAGAGGAGTACGAGGAGATGGTGATGGAGGAGATGGTTGTGGAGAAGGGAGTGAGGGAAAGGAGGAAGATGATGATAATGATGAGCATGATGAGCATGAGGAGGTGTAAGTGGAAGAGGGGGTTGAGGTTGAGGTTTGGGAGGTGGCAGGTATGAATCTGCTGAGCTTGTACATCCTGGTTCATGTCTCGAATCTGAGTTAATGGATGGCAAACCGAGCAAGCTCATAACAGCGTGTGAAATTACAGCCCAGGTGACTTGTAATCATCCATATGTTCCCATAAAATTGAGGTGATGGAAATGAAATAAAATCTCCTCAATGGTTAGAGGAACCCATTTTTTTTTTTTTTTTTACGAACTCATGTGTCCCTTTCCTGAGGTTCACACTTAAAGGAATTCTGCACTTCTACAATAGATTTCTTTCTTTTGTGGCACCATTGTACTGTTCATTCAATGAAAGTTATCAATGTCATCGTGTGTGGGTTTCGGGGTTGTTTCGTTTCAACAAAATTGTTACTTTTTTTACCCAACATGTAGATTTGTCTATTTGTCCATCTTCGGTTCTTTTGTTTCCCACCTTTCCTGTTATGTCCTTCTGGTGTTCTCACATTTCCTATGTTGGTTTGGTGCTCTTCCATTAGCCTTGAAAGTGGTGCAGCATATGCTTGACAAATTTTGGTTCAAACAGGAGGCACAGATTTTGCTGGCATTATATGAGGTTTTCTCGAGATTGGTAAAATGCAGTGTCTGCCTGCGGGCAGGGGTGAATGAGTTTGTAGAGATTGGGGGTGGGGAAGGAGTGTGTCCAAAAGGTTAGCACATAAAACGGTTCAGTGGATTGGTTATATGTTAGTAGAGGTAAAAAAAACTGAGGATAAATCAAGGAAGGAGAGTGAGGGAATGAATGGACAGAGGAGGGAGAAAAGGTGGTAGAAAGAAAGAAAATGTGGATGTGTGTGATAGGGAGCAAGGAACTGGAAGAAGATGATGAAGGGGAGGTAGAGTGAAGAATGATGGAGGGTGTACGAGAGAATAGCTGTGTGCAGTGGGGGTGGGGTAGTCGAGAGCAGTGTGATGGGATGGAGATAGAATAGAGTGGAAAATGTTTTTTGAAAGATTGGTGAGAAAATAGCAAAATAGTATTTAGGAAAGAGGACGAAGATGGTGGGAGAGGGGGTGGAGGGTGGATAATGTGGAGAACAGGTAGAATAGATGGGTATGGGAGGGATAATGGAGTATGACATGAGGAAAGTAGCAGGGAGGATGCCAACAACGAAGATGGTTTTGAAGATGGCATCGAGGGGACAGAGATAGCATAATGCCCAGAGTTAGCGCCGATGAGTGCATCCTTGTGAGTGCACGACCAGTGCACCATCAAACCCGCTTTTCTGGCCACACGGCCGTGATGATCCGTCTCCGTCGGGCTCTCGGTCTGGGGTTTATTGTTACGTGTTCGTGACCTCACAGCCCATCTCACAATCTACCTGCTAAAACGTGATGGATCGCGCAGCTACATTTGCGAGCACCACGCCGGCTCACTGGCCACTCAGGGCAAGCCGCCCATTGAGGCCATATTTAATGATTGGCCCACGTTGGTTAATGAGCAACCAGCAGTCCGACCGCAAAGGTGCGAATACGGAGAAAGTGCCGAACAAAGACAAAAGGCCCAACTCGGGCGCGCCTCTTGGCCGCAGCTCAACAAAGCGGACCGGCCCCTCGACGTACAAACGCAGCTATTGTTTCATTGGAGCATTTACAAGGGCGAGCTATAAACAAATACCCTTAATAGCACTATTTGGGGACGATATATTCCTAATTATTCTGGGAACGCTCGCCAGTAACAAATGGGTAATGGTTGAGCGTACGCTCAATTTTATGCGCGTTTAATTGATCCGCAGAGCCTGATTAAAGAGCAATGCTGTAAAAATCTGTTTTCTCGCGCCTTTACGAAATTAAGGGGCCGATTGATTGAATTTTTATCGCGTAATGTTTCCCCAGGACAAATCTGTTAGAAACTCCGACTTAGAGAAGATTGCTCCACCAGGGCTGTGCCGCGGTGCGCGAAAATTAAGAGCCGCTCGTCCGAATTTGGAAAGAGCTGTGTTAATAAAACAGGGAAGTGTGTTTTTACAATCGCTATATTAATTACACCATCAAAATTGGTTGCGGCAATTGTGATTTAGGATCATTTCGAGCGATACTGCGATCATATTGACCGATTAGATGCTTACGAACATATCATTGAGCCTTCGTGCTGCCCCCCCCCCCCCACCGAAGCGCATTCAAATGACCCGGAAATGTTCGCTGAACTCCAAATACTTAAACATCCACCTTTCGGCCACATTTGCAAAAGATGAAGTCTTTGAAAGGGTCGAGACACCTGAAGTCCTATCTAAACGGGAAGCTAACAAAGGGAGTTTGATGCATTCGACAAGAGCGGCGAACCAAAGAAGAAAGTGGTGAGCATGAAATTATCCCAAACCCAGCATCACAATCTATTGAGTAAAGGATTTCGATTAATACAGTGACGGTAAGCAATTGACGATGCCCAAGCAAATGGGAACTCGATCCTTGTATGCATTATCATGCCAATGGCAGGGAAAATGTCTGCAAAACGAGCATGGCCATTATTATTGGAGCATCCGGTTGCTCGTCGTTTCGGAACGTGCTGAGATCGGCCGGTACGATTCAAGCGGCCGTTGTCTTCGCTGTGGTTGTGTCCCACAGGCACGGATGCATCCATCTCTCTGTAGGAGCGGTGCTGGCCGATGATAATGGCTAATCAGCCACGCGGTGGAGTAATGCACCCTGTCCACATGTCCGAGCGTTAAGTGCGATGTCCGCGCCTTCGTGCAATCGCTGTTTCACTTCGCACACGGCTCGCCGTACCCCTCCCTGCAAACGTGCGCACCCGTCCCTTCCTATAGCTCATAGCTGTGACGCGTGGCGCGATTTTATTTCTGTCCGTCTTTAGCCGCTGCAATGAAACACAAATGTGAAGGAATATAAATGGGCCTATCCGCGGCGTATTTGGAGCAGATCTGGGACTGTGCCGTGAACTCTGTCTGAACCGCGCTGCAGTCACAGCGCCATAAATCACGGGAGTGGCGCGCGCGCGTTCGCGCAAACCTTGCCCCCATTGAGCGGCTCGCGCGCCCTGCGCTTCCTCGGCCTTACCTCGGCACGGTTCCTGTTCCCGCTCGACAGTTCCAGAGGAATGCTCTTATTAAAAGGCCCTTAGGATTGCCGGGGGTTCCAGATTAACAGACGGTTACGCCTTGGAGGTTAAAGTCTGCACGGACACACACGTATCGTTTACAATGTGCCCTCGGCAAACGACGTGCCGGTGCGTTTGGGAAGACTGTCCGTAATGTAATTGGGAATAAACCATCCGTCTTTGTTCATGCCCACCTGTACACAATTACCAACCGTTTCTACATGTGTTTACGTGGCAGTTGCGGTGACGTCGTATGTTGAGTATTTTTTCATCCCAGAGGAAGAATTCTCATGGCGGTTTGACATGAGACGAGAGGATGAAAATGCACTTCTAATTCGTCCACACAATTGCCCAATTAAAACTTTCTTTCGACTTTCTGATTGCATAACAACTTCAAAAGTTTCTACTTGTGTGATGTGCAGTCCCCGGTGGAGCGCATTGCTCGGCAAACCGCTTCGGGTTTGTGTTCGTCGCTTCTTTCGGCGCACCCCCCCTCCCCCCCAAACGTCCCCCTCAACGCTCTCTCCTGCCTCTCCCATTTATCTTACTTCGTTTTGCTGTCAAAGCGAATGCGATGCCTGGAACTGTGAAAATAAATAGCGTTTGCGCGTGTAAAGTTATTTGCGTTTTTACAATCATAAGTTGCCATGGACGCCATTAAAAGTTACGTTTCGTACAGTCACCAGACTGTCTTCAGGCCTCGCTTGCGTCAAAAGGAAACGTTGCTCAGGCAAACAGTGGTTTGAGTGCTTCATTCAACACATCTCGACAAGAAGCCTGAGGACTTTTAAAGACTATATTTATCTAATATAGACCTGAGATAAATGGCGCCAAATGTATGGGATTTATCTCGCAGTCGGTGGGCTATTAGGTTGAGCAGAGTGGTGGTGGGGGATCGAGGGGTGACTGTAAAAGAAAGTGCCGCAATAAACATGAGTCTAAAAGGTCGGTTGCGAGCGTGGGAGGAAGGTTAGCAGAAGGTATTCCAGTAGTAGGCACTTTTGGAGGCCACCCTCGCAGGCTGGGGGTCTTTATATGAATTGACGCAGAGCGCAACACAGCACTCACTTGTTGCACGGCGCTAGTAACTGCAGGATGCTGGCGGGTCTTGGTGAACCCAGGAGGAGCGTTTGCCTGGCTCAGTCACTGAGCTTCTCGGCGGTGCAGGGAGAATCAAAGCTGACGACGTGAACCTCCGAGTGGAGCCGGCGTTCCCGGTGACGTCAATGTGGAGCGACGGGATGCAAACGCGCCGGGAATTCCAGATATCGGTGGCTGAGAGAAACCACGTGTACACGGTACATGTCCCACGGAATGGCCAATCTGCGGAAAGGAACAATCTCCAAGGGCTGTTTAGGGTGTTTTGGAATGGTCTACAATGCAGGTCTGAGCACGTGTTGGAGTAAACGAGCTGTCGGGACTCTGCTCCCCACCGAACCGAGTAGGGACACCGAACCCCAGTGCACACCCAGTTTCCCACCATATATATATATATATATATATATATATATATATATATATATATATATATATATATATATATATATATATATATATATATATATATATATATATATATATATATATATATATATATATATATATATATATATATGAGCACTCGTGCAAATGGGCAATCCTCACCTGGACTCGGGTTCAGAATGAATCTTGTCACGTTGAGCAATGACGTAACGTTCAGCAACTGCAAATGGCAAACAATTGCAAATTAAAAAAAAAAAACACCTTTTTACAATGCATACTCTATACGTAAGTATATGAATCATATGTCCACGATATATGAATGTTACTGTGTGCGTTATATGTACGTCACTATACAGGGTCTAGATTAGGTCACTATGTGGTTGTATGTATGTTACTGTGTATAGTATATACGTCATGATATGTGATATATTTATCTGATTGCAGTGTGTTGTACATGTATATGCTACACACATCGCTGTATGCTATATTTTCGTCAATTTAGGATGTATATTAAAATGTACAAGGTACGTACATTCTGCCCCCCTTCGTGTGTGTGTGTGTGTGTGTGTGTGTGTGTGTGTGTGTGTGTGTGTGTGTGTGTGTGTGTGTGTGTGTGTGTGTGTGTGTGTGTGTGTGTGTGTGTGTGTGTGTATATATATATAATATATATATATATATATATATATATATATATATATATATATATATATATATATATATATATATATGCACACACACAAATGTAAATCATGGTAAATATCAAAATATATCTTCGTCAAATTTATAGGGAACATATGCGGTGTTATTTGCTCTTAACATACTTGGTACATGTTAATCTTATGATGCATGTACGTTACTGTATCTGGTGTATACATGTTAGTGTATATATTGTGTCATATTACCTTACTGCACATGGAACAAGCAGGTGTGATACACTTAAATACTTTTAGAAAAAAAAATTCACCATGTAAATTATTTTTTTACTTTACTGTGCAAGTGCTTTTTAATTATTTTTTTACTCCACCCATTGTAAGTTGTTTGACATGTAACTTTGTGGTCTATGTTTATTGTCAAAAGGTGCGTTTTCTTTATCATACTTCATTTTTACTATATTGTGTTAGGCTGATAGGATGGCCTCGAGTTATGAACACTCACATCCAAGCTCTCCAGCCTGTGTTCGAATCCCGACCCATCTATAAACTAGATGTCATCCTGGTGTTTCACAGGCAGGGTGATTCATCAATGTGTGTGACGACTCTCGAATGGACTTTAAACTGGGTGTCCCATCTGCTCGCATTGGTTTGTGGACGTTAAAGACCCCACGGCGTCCTTTGCAAACAGTAGCTGAGCTATTGCCGGCACCCTGACCAATTTCCAAATTCCTGCTCAAACCTACAGAGGGCATTGCATCAGCGGTCCAGCCGTGTTCTCAGCCAATGATGCTATCCCGCAGCCTTGTGCTACATACGAAAAAGAAGAAGACTTTATTGTATCAACTGAAGTTAATTTTGCTCTCTACAATGTAAGCAAGAGTTTGGTGTTCATTATAACATCATAGCATTATTTAAATGGCACTTCATGTTGAATTGTAAGGTGTCTGTGCTGTGTCATGTAATGAATAGTTCTATCTAATCTCGTGTACAGTTGTGGAATTATTTTCCAAACGCGAGATAATTCCTTTCACACGTTCTTTATAAAAGTGTGTCGAAAGGATGTATTTGACAAAAAAAATTACAAGCTATCAATGTGGAAATATTTTAGTTGCTTATCGGGTTGGGTTATGATAGATAAACCACCTGATTACGTAATATATCAACGCGTCAGGAAATGATGTGCAGCCATTGTATGGTTGATGGTATATTTAAAGGTTCATAAAGTAGCCGTCTTGCTGACTACCAAGGAAGTGCCTCAGAGTGGACCCGGTACGAAGAAGAGTGCAACAGACCATCGCTCTGCCACACTGGATATGTGGACACAGCGGATGTTGCCTAACGTGATGCATACCCACCGAGGTTGATTCAAGACCGAGTGAAATGGCGATATCTCTGCTCCTCCTTACAATGGCACTGTGAGCGAACGGATGAACTAACGATCTAGAATGGATTAGCTAATTAACGAATGTACTAACGAGCTAACAAAGTGACGAACACATGAACTAACCAAAGTAACCTTCAACAAACTCTCCATATTAAGTGGGACAGGTAAGCACACCAATTGTTATAACTTTAAGGTTTGTGATATTAACACTCAACTTGTGCGTTGTGAAAACAATGTTACAGCGTTACAATTGATTCTTACGTGTAAACTTTTGAAAGCCACCATTGGCAGGGTTTACCCACAGGGTGCATGCTGTGGTTAAAGGCTGTGAATAGTGGTTTTTGAAAGTGTCGGTTATGGTGACAGGCTATTCATCAATAAAGTAAAGCAGAGCGGGATTTAATGGTGAAATAATTTCAAATTGTTCATCATTTATTCTGTCAAAATGAGCAACGCCTCCAAGATATGTATTCAGCTCCGCTACATATCATTTCAGCACTAACTTCAGACATCACTCCTGCACATCATTTTAGTCACACGAGGGCATTCAAAAAGTTATGTCAAACATATGGAATAGTCCAAGACATGCCAAAAAGTGTAACGAGGTGTACATATGAATTTTAAAATCCATTTCGATATTTTTTTTTCTTACTATGGTAATTAGAAATACTTTTATATTGCAAAATTTCTTTTAAAAACACGTTGCTATGAATTGGACACGCTTCCAATGCTCCGCACATAATGACGATGGAATACGCATTCCTCCACAGTTAAATACAAATCAAAATATTTCCACTGAAATGTACATTCCGACACACTCAAACACACAGATGTATACACAAAAACATGAAAGAAATACTGAAATGCACACTGAAACATGCTCAAACACTTGAACACACAATGGTATACACACAAACCAACACCGAAATAATACTAAAACACACACTCAAACACACCTTGAAATACACACTCAAACGCATTCAAGCACACTCTAACATGTGTTGAAATTCATGCAGAAAAACGCTCAAACCAATGCTGAAATACAAACAGAAGCACACACAAATGCATGTTCTAACAATCTAACCAATGCTTCAACTCACACACACAAACACAATCACATGCTCAAAAAACAAACAAACAAAAAACAAAGATGGATCATGTAAAATAATATTAAACTGGAAATAACTCTGAGGATATTTACTATGACCGTAAAGAATGTCTAGAGTAAGCGTGAGGTAATTAATCGTGATATTTGGAAATCCGTTGCTCTCCATATGTCAAGATAGAGGATGTCCACCTATCCCAGAGTCTGTCTAAAAAGCACCATCCCTTTAAACCTTTTATTTAATTTTCTACATTCTAAATCTGTCTTAAATGTCCTTTTTAGTGTTTGGGTAGGCTATCAGCCCGCAGTTTATGCGCGAAAACGGCTTCACTCGTGTCTGAGAGAGGTGGGGATGCCCAGGTGACAAGTGGGAGATGGATGGTCCTCCACCCATCAAACGGGCCTTTGGTCCAATGGTGAGCACGTCATCAATGACGTATGTGCCTGAGGTGGTAAAAGTTCATGCAGCATGGGATGACATAGCAGATGGCTGGGTCCGACAGCGAAGAGACTGTGAGCGATCTACAGAGCTGTGGTGCGACACCGCACCTTCCATCCAGCCAACGACGCCTCTCTTCTCACACCTCATTGTGGGCTCTTGCACTGAGCAGTCGCTCTGCTGTGACTGTCTTATTGCTACCCTGAATCTGTGCCAGCTGTGCCTCTTCAGACACAGCTTGTGGTATTTCCATCTTGTCGCCTCTTTGGTCTATCTCCTGTGGTGTGCCTGAGGGCCCAAATGACTAGTCATTTAAGGCATTCCGATCGTTTGTTGGTTTCACTGGGCACGTATGTTCGGTAGTGGGTAAGGGGTTTATTATTGCCATTTAACATATTGTTTGCTTTCTCCTTGTTTTCCCTTCCCTGTGACCATTATTGCTCTTGTAATAAATATACCTGGTCTTGGAGTGAATCCTGGTTGCCATGGTCCTCATTGGTGATTAAGAAAGGCCTGTTGAGGGAGTAATTCATTGTGGAATTAAACCCCCACACCTAAACAGTGCCATCTCAGGCTCACTCTGCCTAATTGTTTACGAGACAGTTGTGCTAATTGGCATAATGGTGAACTGATTCAGTCCCTCCAATATGCAGGGTATCGCAGCATTGGACGCATGATCCGTATAGCAGAGAGGTCTCCAAAATGGTTGACTGTTACGGTTGTGTTGAGTGGACTTATTGGATTTGAACTAGGCAACCAGAACAACCAGCGACCCCACCAACTATATATATATATATATATATATATATATATATATATATATATATATATATATATATATATATATATATATATATATATATATATATATATATATATATATATATATATATATATTCTAGCTGAAGTACTCGGTAATACCTGGGAAATTTGCCCTATTTTCCTCACGCTAGTTAGACTGAGGCATTAGTTGTATGGAGAAAATTAGGAAGGCTTCTTTTATTCCTCAGATTTATGGAAGGAAGGCTTTCCTCATTTCTCATGCTGCCGTAATCCTCAGAGAGGTCATAGTTGAAGGTGGCCTTGAGCCACTCAATGTTTCTAGCAGCAGTGGCAACTGTCCTTGATGTCCTGCCAAAACCCGGACCTAGAAAGCTGGAACGCGAGTTTTGTGCTTCTCTCGCCGCCCGTTGGTGTGACGCTCTATTTGCAGTTGGGCGATGCTCTCTCTATGCAGCCGACTCTGCTTGCCTGGCTCGTTTATGAGCAGATTTATCAACAGTAAGATGTCGCTCTCGCTCTGCAGCTGACTCCGCTTGCCTGGCTCTTTCATGAGCAGATCTATCAGCAGTGAGCTGTTGCCGTGCGCGTGCAGTTCAAGAATTCAAATAGCAGGAGGAGAATGTGTACGTTTAAAAAGTCAACGAATACGAACATTTTTGTATTTCAAAAAACCCTAGCGTTTTTAACCATGAATCCTTTTGTTACGATTAATACGCCGGCGCACTATTCGAAAGGCTTTTTTTTTTTTTAGTGTATATATATATTTTTTTTCATTTTTATGGAGAGCCACTTAGCGCATCCTGGAGCTGAATGTTAGTTCTATATATGTGTAAAATTTCAAGATCGGTTCACTGGTCTAGGAGCTTATTCGTTACAAAAAAAAACATGGACAGACAGAAGGACTGCCATTTATCTAGTAGAATATATATATATATATATATATATATATATATATATATATATATATATATATATATATATATATATATATATATATATATATATATATATATATATATATATATATATATATATATATATATATATATATATATATATATATATATATATATATATATATATATATATACCAGATGACCCATGAACCTGTTGGGTTACTGTTGTGACTGGTTGATTAAAAAGAAGAAAGATAGCTCCAGTGAACTATACCGCTGAGGTTGTTTGCATTGATCATATTCTTCCAAAGAGTACTTGACTCAATCGGGAATTGATTTTTTAATAATTTTTTCGTTCCCCGATTTTAACGAAACTTAATACTGCACACCGCAGGAGAATGGTGAGTGAGGTGGCACTAAAATTTTTGCGCTATCGTGGACCGTTTTGGCTGTATTTCGGGAACATACATGCATACATATATACAAGATGAGAGTTTTAGTAATATATAGAAGATGGATGATAATATTATATTATTGAATGTGTATATATATATGTGTGTGTGTGTGTGTGTGTGTGTGTGTGTGTGTGTGTGTGTGTGTGTGTATATGTATATATATATATATATATATATATATATATATATATATATATATATATATATATATATATATATATATATGTGTGTGTATACTGACGGGAAGCACATTCACCTTTAAGCTGCCTAACCTTAGTTTGAATCCCGACACAGCTAAAAACTGTCACCACTAACGCACGCTAAAATACACTCAAACCTACGCTGAAATACATCGTGAAATGCACACAAACCAACGCTGAAGTGCATAATGAAAGAAACCCTCAAACCCATTACCACATGCTGAAATAACTCAAACGTACCAACACTGAAATACACGCTCAAAACAATGCTAAAATACATACTGAGACACTCAAACATACTCTAACACATGCTGAAATCCATCCACCCATTGGGACCATATCTGTACAGAGTATTGGTGCTGCCTAAGCAGTCTCCTTGTCTATTGAGTACAATACTGGACAGGTCATCACTCCAACACGGGCTACTAGCAAGCTGGCACTCATTTTGCCAACCGCAGAAGGATGATAGGTAGTCAACCCCACCTTGTATAAATTTAACAGCTGAATGGGATTTGAACTCAGGATCTGAGGATCCCAAGCTCACCACACTAACCATTAAGCCAACACCAGGCATATGCTGAAATACACATTGAAATGCACATGCAAACCAATGCAGATATATCCCCTTAACCACACACTCAAACCAATGCTGAAATACACTTTGCATGCTTTTAATAGATGATGAATTTGGAATGCCTTACTGAGTTGACAAAATGCTGCTGTGAAGCATAAATTGACTATACTGTGCAGCAGCCTATTAAAATACTGTTAATTGTAGAGCCAGTGATTTTTCCATTTCCAAAAAACGTAAATTCCAATTCATAAAAATAAATCCGTTTTGTGTTCTCGCTGAAGTCACAGACAAACTTGTTCTGTTCTCGCTGAGAGGTTCAAAGCCTGCCTTGCCCAGCTGAGTCTCCATGCCTCTTCCTCGGCGGCACCCTTGGGTGGTGTATTTTGCCACCAGGGGATGCAGATATGCAGTGAATAATAAAATGATTGTTTTCTTTTTAAGTCCTTTACAATTACTTTTGGTAATGTCATCTGCATTTTGATGATTTTCTAGTTGCTCACGCTTGCAAACTGCAAATGGATACTGTGGATGCATCTTATGTGCAGACATAAATATTAGCTTTATTTATTGGAATGTCAAAAATTATGCAATAAAACCATTGTTTATATTCTACAGGGTTGTAAGGCAATGTGAAGAGGAGAAGTTTATGATTCTAAGTCGACAAAGTCAGTAGCAGTAGAGTAGAGTCAGTAATAGTTACAGTCAAGTCAGTGCACAGTTTTCAGTAATGGGAAAGGTTTGGGTGGGGGGTGTACTAAGATGTTGACATGATTGTGCAGGCTTGATTGGTCTAATGGCCTCCTGCTTTTCCACTCCTTGTAAATCCTGAAGTTTCTCAGGCAGGGTGATTCATCAATGTGTGTTTTTGGCAATGTCTCTGTATTTTGACGATATCTAACATCGAGCCTTATGTTTGCGTTCAAATTTCTCGGACAAAGCAATCTTTATATCAAGGTTTTCCAGCAATAATGATCATTATCACAGGGTTAGTTGTTGCCATCGTGCCTTGTGCAGAGGTCTGATTGTATATGTAGACATGTAATACCAGATGTAAATGTACTGCAACACTTAGGGCCCTGTCACAACTTGACATTTTAGCCAGCGTATGAGAACGTATCAAAATGTAAAAAACGCTGGCGTACGCTGAACTTTTGATGTTTTTTTTTCAGGTTTGGGCATATTCATAACGAGTTGGACGTATGCATAACGTATTAGTAACATACACAGAACATTTCGATAACTTATAGATAACTTATACCAACGAATGTTTCGCGTTTTGTCGGCGTTCACAACCTATGCCCAACGATAGTCTAACTTATGCATAGCGCGGCAGCGTATCGCCAACTATCACGTGGCGTAGCCTATTAATAGGCTGCCGCTCAACGATTTAAATCAAACTGCACTAGAAATCGAAGTGTCAACATCGTCATGCCGAAGAAATTTTTTTTTTTTTTTTTAAACCATGGAGTCTGGAACACTGACGGGTTCCTCCTGTGAAGCCCATTTTTATATACCAATTCCCCTAAACGCTGCCAATACGCCATTATACGGTAGCTGTAAGTTAGAAACACGTTCAGTAAGTTCTGTCATCGGCCGGAAGATGTCAATATGCGTTGGAGATACGTTACACATTGGTTCAAAGCACGTTACTCGTAGGTTAGAAATAAGTTTCGGGTACGCTAAACATTACCTCGACGTGTTTCGACTTATGAGTAACTTACAAGTAACGTGTGTCGACGTGTCAACGATCACATAACGTGCCTACAACTTACGGCCAGCGTATGCGGAATGTGTGAGTCATACGCTGGCATACTCGAAAAATTTTGAGCATGCTTAAAATTTGTCGACGAGCTCGACGTACTACGACGTATGCCAGCGTGCTTCAGCGTGCTCTTAACGTATACAAAACTTACCCATAACGTATTCGACGTGTGCCAGCATATTGGCCAAATTTTTCATACGTCGGCATACGCTGGCTAAAACGTCAAGGTGTGACAGGGCCTTTACTTCTGTATAAGACATCCATAAACGATAAATGTTTACTACTTCCCGCCACTGTCCAGACACTTCTCTAATCATACTGCCACAAACCTAGAAATACCTGCTGCATTGGGGAACGATCGTGCCTGTGCAAGATCAAGTGACGTGTCATTGTTTTTGTTCACATCACGCTCCCATGAGCAAGAACGATGCCCCATGGGCTGACATTTGCTTTTGAATATTGTTATGTGGAAGGGTAGAGGGAATCCATAGATATTTGTCCTCAGAATAGTATGGACCATGTGATTGAGTCTGCGAGAATGTCTTATCTTCAGTTTCTGTCAAAGGTAAGTCGATTGGTAAAATGTGCACTGAGGGAACAGTGACCAACCTTTATAGAGCAGAATAGGGTAAGGTTGTATCGTGTAAAACCTCCTGTACATACAAGGCCAGGTGGAGGACTTGTGGCATTTTACACCAGTGGCACTTAAAATTAAGTTGCATGGACTGTGTGGCCAAAGATAGCAGGCCATGTCAGCAAAGTAAGCTGTGGAACTCTGGTTGAGGGTGAAACACTTTGACAAAGGCCACCCCATTGGGTGGGACGGTCCGAGAGATGACAGAGGGCAGCCAATGATGGGACCCGCCATGCATGAAGGCGATCTCAGAGGTAGTAAATAAAGGCAGTGTAGGCGCGTGACTGTTAACTTGATTTTTCATGAAGACAACATCCCTCTCTCTGCTTCGGCACTCCCCACGAGAAGGACCATTTGGAGAGATGCGAACGCCACCTCCTCATTGCCATCCTCTCCTCTTCCACCCCGATACGTGCTTCAGCCTGTGCCATGCCAGTCTGCATGACCACATGCGTTCTGTGCAGGAGAACAGATCATGCCTGCATAAGTCCTCGCCTGACCCTTTGTATCTCGTTGAATCCGGTATTGTCAGGGTCATTATCAGGTGAACTGAGCTGCGTCCTTTTGAGGCGCAGTCAATGGTATTTCCTGTCCTGTCAATCTACCTGGGCTATCTCCTGAGGTGTGAATGGGCTGTTAAGTGATTAGATAGATAAGGATCTTCTATTATTCGTTGACTCGTGAGCACGTATTCAGAGCACGAGAAATCCGTTTCTCCATTGTCTTTATGTAAGCTGCGTTTAAACGTTAGAACTCGTGTTTCGTCTATAGATTGGAATCAAACATTCTAGCATTGTTCTTCGTGTATTCAATGCATGGTGCAAATAATAGATAAACGAAAAAGGCGAAGAACAAAGCGTCATAGACTGTGAGTCTGTTTGTGCGTATGGAATGGGGATTTTTTTGTAGATATTCATTGTGTTTGTTTGATGTCCGGTGTTCTTTCCTCCAGTAGCAAAACGTTTGAATCGTTCTCACTATTTCCTGGAGAATAAATGGATATCAGGAAGACTTGGTACATTTCTTACAGTGAAATGCATATTTGTCATATATTTCCTGCATTATAAACTGAATTGTATCAGAAAATATACAGCAAAGACTGGAAATATTATTATATATATATATATATATATATATATATATATATACATATATATATATATATATACATACATACATACATACATACATACATACATACATACATACATACATACATACATACATACATACATACATACATTGTTTTGGATTTCAGAATCGGATCCGACTAATGCATACAACATTCAGGTCCTCAGACAGTTATTTCCATAAAGGCATGTCCAGGATAGACCCATCCCCTTTGTCTGGTGGGATTCTATCTCTTTGATGCAATGGAGAAAGGTATAGAACAGATTCCCTTTCTTATGGGATTGCATTTTCCTCTTTGCGACATGTTCATGCATGCTACTGATAGCCGTTAGCCCAGCGGCGACTTATTCTACTCCTTTCCATCATGACGCATTGACTTGCAGGATATTTGATTAAACACGCCACGGGTTTTTCACATTTCATTCATTGTGACGGTCAAATACAGCTGTTGGATCATTTACCTCACCCACCTCTCTTCGATTGAAGTTCAACACCCACCTCTCACCGATGTTGACATCCACCTTTTTCCATTGATGCTCGACACCCCGTTCGGCAGCGCCACGGACGCTGGTTGGCTCATTCTCTTGTCGGGCCAAACGGGGAGGCAATGGGTGCCGTTGATGTGTTGTGAGTGCCCCCACGTTATTGCTCAGCAATTCCAGCTGAATTTCGCTCAGCACCAGGCCTGTATTTGGGGATTGCCTCTCTCTCTGCTAAGGAAGGGATGATCGTGAGATTGATGGGTGGAGGTCACATGCAATGATGCTCCAATAGGCAAGCTGGATTTGGCTGAAGTATGCTTGAGGCTCCGCCCACACTGGTCACCTATAAAAAGGATGGGAGGACTGTCGTCCTGACAGTTGGTGACAGTTCCTGACCATTGCTGACAGCTCCTTATGGTTCCTGATCGTTGCTGACAGCTCCTTACAGTTCCTGACCGTTGCCGACACCTCGTTACAGTTCCAGACTGTTGCTTACAGCTTCTTATGGTTCCTAACCATTGCTGACAACTCCCCATTGGTTACGGCTCCTAATAGCTCCTGACAGTTGGTGACGATTGGACCATTCCTGCTGGTTCTGCTCAGTACCTGCTCTTGACGTACCTGATTCTTGGCATCCCTGGTTCCTGGGAGTGACGACGTGACCTCGATTGGTGTTCAAACCTGTTTGCGGGTGGGTGTACAGCGAGGCAGGGTGCTGGCAGTGGACCAAGGCATGCTCACACATTTTTGGACATTTTATTGGACGCACGATGACTTCTACCTTGAAAAGCCGAGACCGGATTTCTTTCCCACCTGAATGATCTGCAGGGTACCTTTGTCTCGTGTTTAATTGTTAAGTAAGGCACAGTGATAAGTATCTCCTCTTTGTATATTTTTCTATCCATGCCCGTTTTATTCTTTATTTGTTTGAGATTATTTTGATTGATTTGAATTCATCTATTTACACCACAAGGAAATAATATGTTCTTCAGTTTATTAATTTCCCTTATTAATAAATTCCTTGTTGGCATTTCAACCTGTCCATGCTTGTCTTTTCCTTCCGTTGATCCAGCATTGTTGGAACCTAAAGAGACTGGGAGGTAATTCCCAAACTAATTAACCTGTCAAAGTCGGCACGCACCAACTGGAAATGCTTGGCCGCCCTAATTAAGATCTAATCAAGATAAGATTGGTGCATCACCGAGGGCACGTTCCCTGGTCAGGAAGCCACGTGACGTTCCCTGGTCAGGAAGGCATTCGTGGTTGTTAGGCAACCCACCGAACCACAAAGTTAATAGTGAGTGGTGGCCCCAGGTCCAGTTCTTCCAAGGAGAAACGAGGATTAACCCCTCATAATCAACTCAGTACCTGTGACCATAAGAATATATATATATATATATATATATATATATATATATATATATATATATATATATAATATATTTAATGAAGGAAGAGTTGGAAGGTCACTTGCGTGTTTCATACAAGGAGGGGTGAAGTGGTTGGGGATCTGGAAAGCTTAGTGAGACTAACAGTCAGGGGTTTCATTTGATTTGTTGGAGCTGAAAATGTCTGATTTGCGGCAATTTTGAAGAAGGCAGAGGCGGCATTGGTTCATGGACAAAGGTGAGTTCCATATTCGGTGTTGAGTTCTGGAGGCATCAAGCAGTATCTGTGGAAGGCTCTGAAGGTGGTGTGGAGGCAAGGAGCAGTGCCCAGTCAATGATGTAGGGCAGAAGGACTTTATATTCCGAAGCAGGAGGATGCGGTGACACTTGAGCAGTTGAGACCACGATCATTGCTCGATGTAGATGCAAAGATATTGATGAGTGTCTTTGTTGCATGTCTCTCAGGCTTAATCAGAGAGAATGGTTTTGTCGATGGCTCTGTACAAAAGGCAGGAATACCAGGTTCACTCGGATGTATTGAATACTCAGCATTTGTCTGGCAGGTATTACAAGAAACAGACAAAGGAAGGATGTTGCAGTTGTATGGCTGGACTTGGAGGATGCATATGGGTCAGTGCCACATGCCTTGATCAGATATGCCATGTATTTAGTTTGGGTACCACGAATATTTCGGGATTTTCTGATGGCATATTTTGATCAATTTTGGATGCGGTTTGTGACAGTCCTACATAACAGAGTGGCAGAAGTTGGAAGTGGGGATCCCAATGGGATGTGCCATCTCCCCAATTTTGTTTGTGCAGGTTTAGGAGTTGCTGATACATGCTGTGAGTGGACATGGTAAATAAATGGAACTAGCCTCTGGTTAGAGCTTGCCAGCAATGTTTGCATTTATGGATGACCTGATAGTTGTCGAACAGTCAGCTGATGGAGCAGTAGAGGTACTGGAGTGGTTGGAAAGGTTGATGCTGTTGGCAAGGATGGCCTTTAAGACAAGAAAGTTGAGTGTTGTGGTGAGATGAGGGGTGGTGGATCACATTCACAGGTTTGAGCTGGGAGGGTAGTGGTCCCATCATTGGAGGAAGCCTCTGTTAAGAGCTTGGGATGATTGTGGTTACATGGTGGAGTTGAATGATGTGGGAATGGTGGAGGAGGTAAGGAACAAGCTTCTGAGAGGTTTGAGGAGAATTGTTGGATGTGGTTTGCCAGGAAAGTTGACGATAGGGTGCTTGAAGTTTGGATTAATACCACGAGTATTGTGGCCATTGATGATTTACGATATATTGCAACTGAGCATGTAGAGATGATGGAGGTTTAGGTGAGTGGGTTTGTGAGGAGGTGGTTGGGAGTGCCACACTGTTTGCCAAATATTGCTTTTTATGGTCAGTGTGGATCCCGGTGTGTACCCCGGTCAGAATAGGTACACCGTATCCCTGCGTGTCGTAAAAGGCGACTAAAAGGGTTGGCGTCAGGAAGGGCATCCGGCCATAAAAACATCACCTCAAAAGGAAACCATGATGAGTACAACTGAGGGGCAAGGTACAGCCCGAAGTACCCCGTGGGGGTCCTCACCCCCTCTCGTTAAAACTCAAGGTGGGGAACCCGATCGAAGCAAGGGAGGAAATTTTTCCATTTATGATGACCAATCGTCTGATGCCCCACGTGGAGATCGGTTTCTGAGGTTTGGTACATGGAATGTAGGGACAATGACAGGGAGATCTGGAGAAGTGGTTGAAACATTGGTCAGAAGAAGAGTGGACATATGTTGTGTGCAGGAGACACGGTGGAAGGGAAGTGGTGTGAGAATGGTGAAGGGAAGGCAGGGGCAGAAGTACAAGTTTATGTGGCAAGGGTGCCCAGAAGGCGTGCATGGTGTTGGTGTCATGTTTTCTGAGGAGTTTGTAGACAGTGTAGTGAGTGTGACTAGAGTGAGTGAAAGGTTGATGATGGTGAGAATCGTGATCAGAAATCTCTTGGTGAACGTCATCTCGGGATATGCCCCGCAGGTCGGTCGAAGCGATGAAGAGAAGAACATGTTCTGGTGTGCGATGGAGAAGTTGATGGAAAATGTGAAAGATGAGGAAGTTGTTGTGGTTGGAGGAGACTTGAATGGACATGTGGGAAGGAGTCCAGACGGTTTTGAGGGAGTCCATGGGGGTTATGGATATGGTGTGAGAAATGGAGAAGGTGAAAGGATCTTGGAGTTTGCTGATGGAGCTGATTTGTTGCTCTGTAACACTCAATTCCAGAAAGCGAATAATAAGCTTATTACATACACGTCAGGTGGGTTGACGACAACCATTGACTACCTGATGGTGCGTCAGCGAGATAGGGGAAACCTCCGGGACACAAAGGTGATCCCAGGGGAGGAGACTGTTTCGCAGCACCACCTGGTTGTCTGCGATATAAGGGTGAAAGGTGCGCGGAGAATTCGGCGGGTGAAGTACCAACCGAGGATGAAGGTGTGGAGGTTGAAAGAGGCGACAGTGAAGGAAGCATTAAGAGAGAGGTTGAGTATGGTTGAAGATGATGTGGTTGAGCTTGAAAGTGGTTGGATGTCAATGAAAGCTAGTCTATTGGGAGCCGTTGGTGAGGTATGTGGATGGACAAAAGGACCACCAAGGCACTCGGAAACATGGTGGTGGGATGATGAAGTTGGAAAGACGATTGAAGAGAAGAGGAAGAAGTTCAAGGAATGGCAAAAGGCAAAGGATACGGTGGAAGAAGAGGCTGCACATGAAAGTTATAAGGAAGCCAAGAAGGCTGCAAAGAAAGAGGTTGCAAAGGCGCAGGAGGCCCATAGGAAAATGTTTGGAGAATGCTTGGATTCGGAGGAGGGTAAGAGAGCGGTATTCAGGATTGCAAAGCAGATAGCGAGAGAGAGATTTGATGTGACAGGGGTGAGTTGCTTGAAGGATGAAGTGGGACAAATTGTTGTGGATTCAGATGGAATTAAAGGAAGATGGAAGAGATATATGGAAAGGCTGTTGAATGTAGAAAATGAATGGGATAGAAACATCGAGAGTAACCCAGTTTTAGGACCAGCAGAGAAGATAACTGAGAAGGAAGTTGAGGAAGCTATAAGAGCAATGAAGAGTAGAAAGCAGGAGGGCCGACGGGAGTTGTGGGAGATATGTTGAAGGCAGCGGGAAGTTGGGGTGTGAAGAGAATGACAGAGATCTGTAATCTGGTGGTGAAAGAAGGCCGCATTCCAGTAGATTGGGAACTGAGTACCCTCGTCCCTCTGTACAAGGGGAAAGGTGACCCTCTGGACTGTGGCTCCTATAGAGCAATAAAGTTATTGGAGCATGGAATGAAGGTATTGGAAAGGGTGTTGGAGAAGAGGATAAGGAAGAAGGTAAAGATTGACGAAATGCAGTTTGGATTTATGCCAGGAAGAGGAACGACAGATGCAATTTTTATTGTAAGGCAGTTGCAGGAGAAGTACATGGAGAAGAGGAAGAAGTTGTTTTTTGGGTTTGTTGATCTGGAGAAAGCATTTGATAGGGTCCCACGCGAAGTAATGGCATGGGCATTGAGGAAGTTAGGAGTGGAGGAATGGTTGATCAGAGTAGTGATGGCCATGTACGAGAGAGCACGCACAGCTGTAAGGACGAAGGATGGGAACAGTGGTGAGTTTGAGCTGAGGTTAGGAGTGCACCAGGGGTCGGTACTAAGTCCACTTCCATTTGTAGTTGTGATGGAGGTGCTGGCTCGGAGGGTAAAGGAGGGTTTACCGTGGGAGCTGCTGTATGCAGATGATCTGGTGTTGATTGCAGAGAGTCTGGATGGACTGAAGGAGAAGATAAACAAGTGGAAGGAATGTATGGAGGCAAAAGGTTTGAAGGTGAATATCGGAAAGACGAAGGTGATGGCAAGTGGTAAAGCATGTGGTGAGGTGGAAAGGACTGGGAAATGGCCATGTGCTGTGTGCAGGAAGGGTGTTGGAGTGAACTCCATTCAGTGTACAATGTGTGCTGAATGGGTTCATCGAAAATGTAGTGGGGTGAGAGGGTCATTAACCAGTGTGGCAGCTACATTCAAGTGTAAGGTGTGCATCGAGGGAGCAGCAGATGAAGGAATTGTTGAGTTGGATCTTGGAGATGGTGTGAAGCTGGAAGGGGTGAAAACATTTTGCTATCTCGGAGACATGCTGAATGGAGAAGGTGGATCAGACTCTTCGACGGTTGCTAGAGTGAGATGTGCATGGAAGAAGTTTCGGGAACTGAGTGGCGTGCTGACGAAGAGGGGAGTGTCGTTTAAGCTGAAGGGAAAGGTGTATGCTTCATGTGTGAGGAGTACGATGATTTATGGGAGTGAGACATGGGTACTGAACATGGAGCAGCAACAAAGGCTGGAAAGGGTGGAAATGCGAATGGTTCGGTGGATGTGTGGAGTATCGTTGAGAGAGAGGAAGACAAATGATGACTTGCAGAAGATGATGGGAATAGTCTGTGATGGAGGTTGTGAAGAGAAACAGGTTGAGATGGTTGGGTCATGTGTTGAGGAAGGATGAAAGTGACTGGGTGAGAGGAGTGTTGGAAATGAGTGTAGTCGGAAGTAGAGGACGGGGAAGACCGAGAAAAACTTGGCTAAATGTGGTGGAAGAGGAAATGTGGGCAAGGGGATTAAGAAGGGGAGATGCAGAAAACAGGGTAAAGTGGAGAAGATTGTCATGGTGCCCGCAAGGCTAACCCCCCCTTTAGCGGGGAAAATGGCCTTTAAGTGTGTGTGTGTGTGTGTGTGTGTGTGTGTGTGTGTGTGTGTGTGTGTGTGTGTGTGTGTGTGTGTGTGTGTGGTCAGTGTGGACAACTCTGGGTTCCCTTAACATCTACAACCAAGGATTATAAGGTGGTGAAGGTGTGCGAGTTATGATTGTGTGGGATTCAAGTGATCCAGTGGTGAAGAATGCTCTCGCAGAGAAGGGAATTCAGAAGTCGAATGCAAGAGCAGAGGTTCATGAAATGGAGGAGCGGTTCCAACAGGAGGAGGTCATGGGAATGGTTCAGCATGGGAAGTATGGTTTGGGTTGGATGAAGCATGATCTATTAGGTAAGGGATGTGTGAAAGAAAGGAGGAAGATGGTGGAGAGGGAGGTGAGAAGGAAGGAAGAAGAGAGGAGATATGTTAAGGCAGGCAGACAGGCACAGCAAGGTGTTTGAACTCGGTGGGAGGGTGTGCAGGTGACGATGTTGAAGTGGGGAAAGATTTTGAGAATCAAACCAATACTGTTGAATTTCCTGTTATGGGCAACATATGATATGCTTCCATTGCCAGCAAACTTGAGGGTGTCAGGGTTGTTGCAGGAGCAGAGTTGCTCTTGGTGTGGAGATTGGAGAACCTGAACTGAGTTCAGGCTCAGTATCATTGACAGCAAGAAGATATAGATGGCGGCATGATCAAGTGCTGGTGGTGGTAGTGGAGATGGCGCAACAATAGGTGATGAGATTGAGAAAGAGGGGAGTGGAGAAGGATGAGGAGGCCCATGGGAGAGAGGTGTTGTTTATGAAAGAGGGCCAGGTGGAAGGAAGAGGAGGAGGTGGAAGGCAAGAGGTCTGCCAAATGCATGTGATTGGCTGGTGGTGGCAGACCTAAAGCCACACATGGTATTCCTGGAGGAGATCTGCTTGACAAGGTTGCGGCCTGACATTTATCATCTGGTCAGGTACAACAAGGCATTTCAGCTTTATGGAATGGTCAGTTCCTTGGGAAGAGAATACGGAGGGGGGTGCACAAGAGGAAGAGAGGAAAGTGTGTTAAGCTGTAAACGGAATGTCGTTAGAAGGTTTGGCGAGTTTATTCTCAGCCATTTGAAGTGTGGTTTAGAGGGTATATTGGCAATTCCTTTCATGCATTTCTTGCTCAACTCGGAGTTTGTGCAATGGGAAGAAGGAGAATGTGTGAGAAATTGGCCAAGGTTGCCTTTGAAGGCTCACTTTGGATCTGGAGGACATTTATGGAGGCAGGTCAAATGGTGAAGATTGAGGTTGATTCGGTGGTGGTTCTTTCAGCCCCAAAAGGGGTAGTGACTGAATGTGGAAGAGAGAAGGAGAGATGTGTGTGTGTGTGTGTGTGTGTGTGTGTGTGTGTGTGTGTGTGTGTGTGTGTGTGTGTGGTTGTTGATTTGAGCAGTGTGTGTGTGTGTGTGTGTGTGTGTGTGTGTGTGTGTGTGTGTGTGTGTGTGTGTGTGTGTGTGTGTGTGTGTGTGTGTGTGTGTGTGTGTGTGTGTGTGTGTGTGTGTGTGGTTTTGAATGTGTTTTGCTGTTGGGTGCATGTTGTAAGGTTGGATGAAATGTGTATATATATATATATATATATATATATATATATATATATATATATATATATATATATATATATATATATATATATATATATATATATATATATATATATATATATATATATATATATATATATATATACACAGACACTAGCAGGGGTACCCGGCATTGCTCGGGAGAAAAATTGAGGGGGGGTGGGAGTAGGAGAGTTGGAGGGCCGGTGGGCTGAGGTTGGGAGAGTTTGTGGGCCGGGTGGTAGCAGAACTGGAGTGCCTGGGAGAGGCAGGTGGGCCGGGGGATGGGGGCTGGAGAACCGCCGAGGTGGAGGAGGGGGAGGAGAAGCACTGGTGTGGGGTTGGGGTAGTAGCTGGGCCGAGAGGGTCGCAAACAGGGCTGAAACTCCAGACATAGAGCCTTTCCTCCGAACACAAACATCCCGGCAGTTTACAGTCAAAATTCATTGCCGATATGATTGCTCAATGCATAAAGGAAACCCTTGAAAAGAACACAACATCAAATGAACATAACTAACCTGAACTTTTGGTCAGCCCACCCATTCTTACTGTACTCCCCTTTATATAATGTCTGCATCATAACCTTGAGCAATTTCACTATGAACACATTCAAACGTTAAGAAAAAGAGCAAACAGAGATTGCAGACCCTTGCCAGTACTTGTTTGTTGTGGTGTTTATGTACTGGTGTGTAACGTAATTAAGTAGACCTGCAACCTTACAACTGCTGGCAGTGATGACCGTGGACAAAGATATCCCACTTTGATGAGACACCTGACCCTGACCCATGACGTTTTATTATTATTGTTACTATTTTGCAATTGAATTCAGAATTGGATTATAATAAATTCAATTCAAATCAAATGGAAGACAAAATAGGTACAGTCCTGCATTGGAGTAATCAGAAGGAACCCAAACAAGCAAAAAGCAAAGATGAAGTCAACAGGAGGAACCTGGTAAGGATTCACATTTCAACTGTTACTCCTCCATCCTCAAACCCATCTGTGCACAGCCAAGTGAGCCTTATCAAAAATAGAACCCATTACAACAAATAATTCTGCCTGCCAGACCATGCTTCCAATCAAGTTGAAATTTAAAACTTGTATTTCCCCTCACTACTGAATCACAATTGTGAAGTTTTATTTCAATTGATTGAGGAGTTCCAGAGAGAACATTATTTAATATTTTTCTTAAATGAAATATGGCTGCCAAACTTTGTGATTTATCAATTATTCCTCAAAAACCTTGTACATGCATGCCTTGGGGAACATTTATGTGAAGTTTTTGCCTTCGATCTGTCTTGCTGTTTGGGAGAAGAATTTTATATGTTTTAGGGTAAATCCAATATGGCTGCCAAACTATGTGACCGATGACGTCTTATTTGTGAATCTTTTGTTCCTCTTGGATAGGCGGTCGTATGTATTAAGTGTTTCCTCGATCTGTTCAGACATTTCAGAGATTTTTGAAAGTTTTTTTTCAAAAAAAAACAATTGGCTGCCGAATCATGTGACCGATGATGTAATCAAATAACTTTTTGTGTCCCATTTTATCCCTTGATGACCCTGAAAAATTTTCTGACTGATCGGATGTAGAATTCTACATTTGCAATGATGACGTCATAACGAAGGAACCTGTGACGTCATAAAACACACACTCATTCCACATGAGGAGTACTTGCCACGGGCCAAGTTTCAATATTTTCCTTGGTGCGATTTCAGAGATGGAGGTTCAAAGTTTTTCCATTTTTCCAATATGGCTGCCACACCACGTGAACTATGACATAATTATAATTAAAACATTCTACATGAGTAGTCGCACCAATGGTGGAAATTTCTTCTCAACCCGACAAGCGGTTGCAGAGAAAAATACGAAAGTTCTGTGCAGACAAACAGACAGACAAATAAACATACCCAAATGCAACACCCTCTCCTTTGCCCAGGGTAATAACCATGTTGTACAGTTTCACTTGCTGCACAGTACTTTCCTCGTATTTTCTCTACCGGTCTACCCACTCATTGAAACGTTCCCACATATTTACTTTCAGTAAGGCCGAGGTCACGTTTTCTCTACGGCAAGGATACGGCGGCCGTACACCCTCTGAATTGACAAACGTGCGGCGGCCGCAGAGAAACTGAGGTGGCCTCAGGGAGGCCCTACACCGTTTGGCTATATTTTACAGGCCGTAGGGGTGCCGTGGAACTGTAGCGCAGAGTTATAACTTTTTTTCATTTCTACGTTCGCCGTCGCAATTCGACAAGCCAAGCTATGACGTAGATGTGTTCCACGTCGACCGTACGTAGGGCGTACGGTGGGCTTGCGTTATTTGTGCGGCTGCCAGAAGCTCTTCTCAATGAAAAATGAATTTTCCCAACCCCCAAAAAATTATGGCAGCCACACTATTTCCACGGTCGCCGTACGGTGGCCTTGCGGTCTGTGTGACTACCTGCGGGCAACGCAGGGTCGACGCACGGTTCCCTTACGCCCGCCGTGCACCTACGTACGGCCTCCATGGCAGTCTGCGTCGATCGTGCGTCCACCGTGTGCTACCGCGAAAGATCGGAGTATAGGTGTTTGCCTATACAGTGGTGCCCCCAGAATCCCAATTTAATTCGTTCCAAGAGGCTGTTCGGATTGCAAAAAGTTCGGATTCCAAAAATGTTTTCCCAATAAGAAATAATGGAGTGAATTAATCTGTTCGTGGACCCAAAGAAAACCCACTTTCAAGACACTTTAAACTGAAATTCCCCATGTTTAAGGTAAAATAAGATGAGTAAATGACCTTCGGTGGCGGTGCATTGTATGTAAACTGATACAATCACCACATCCAAAGGTCCACACAGGCTCGAGCTCCGGCCTGGGTTCCGATCGCTCGCGCACTCTGCGAGAGCGCTGCCCCCAGGGCAGCTCATCAAACATGATGCCCGCAGAACCACAATCACTTTCATCAAACGCATCGGGCTGAAGTTATCATGGATATTCCAAATTAGAACTGGTTTTGCTGTGAAATCCAATCCTTGCCCGACAGTCCGTCACACCACGTGATCGGATTGCTTTTTTGTGATTAATTAAAAAACAAACATCACAAATGAAGGTGAAAACACGAGGTAAGGCCTAAGTCACATTTGGCTCGGCGGCCGGAGGGTCTACAATGTACGGGCACTAGCAATTATAAAGCGGCCGCAGTATTTCCACGGTCACACAATGTAGCAGTCACGTTTTTATTTTTCGGGTAGACGCACGGGGTATTTATAAATTGTGGAGACCGAAAACGTGGGGGTTCTGTACGGTCTTTGATTTGATGTCGCACGGTGACCTTAGGGCGTTCCTGCAGCGGCCATCGAATTTTCAAGGAAGGCGCAAGGTGCCCGCAAAGCAACCGCAGGGGGGGCCTTAGCCAAACGTGCGGCCAGACGGACGGTAACAAGCGGGTTAATTTTTTTTTTTTTTTACCAGTTCTTTTGTTTCGGCTTGTCGAATTTCTACGGCGAACGTAGAAATGAAAAAAGTTATAACTCCACGGCGACCTTACGGCCTGTAAAATATAGCCATACGGCGTCAGGCCACCCTGAGGCCACCTTGGTTTCTCCGCAGCCGCCGCACGTTTCTGTCAATCCAGAGGGCGTACGGCCGCCGTATCCCCGCCGTGGAGCAAATGTGACTGAGGCCTTGGTATCGATCGACACACGAGAGATGCTTTCACGAGGACTTCCATCGACGAACTGAATGAACAAAGCACGAAGATGCGGCTCGAATAGGTGGGGGAGACATGTGAACAAACATGAACGCCATGTTGTGTTTGGTTTTTTTTTAATGTATTAGGTTTTTAGGGTGAAATTTTCTCAAAAATTATTCGGATTCCAATTTGTTCAAACAATGGGGCATTCGAATTCTGGGGGCACCACGGTATATTATAGTTATAGTATATTCAGTTATATATATATATATATATATATATATATATATATATATATATATATATATATATATATATATGTATATATATATATATATATATGTATATATATGTATATGTATATATATGTATATATATATATATATATATATATATATACCCACTCTTTACCGTCCGTCTGGCCGCACATTCGCCTTTGGGTCCCTTTGCGGTCGCCTTGCGGCACCTTGCGTCTGCCTTGAAAATTCTATGGCCGCTGCAGCGACGCCCTAAGGTCACCGTGTGACATCAAATCAAAGACCGTACGGCACCCCCACGTTTTCGATCTCCACGATTTCTAAATACGCCGTGCGGCTCCCCGAAAAATAAAAACATATGTGACTGCTTCATTGTGTGACCGTGGAAATACTGCGGCCGCCGTACAATTGCGAGTGGCCGCAGATTTTGGAGACCCCACGGCCGCCGTGGCAAATGTGACCAAGGCCTAAGTTAAGTTTGGGGTCGTTATGTATCAAACGAGTGAATTATATAGCATAGATTATATTCAGGGATTCACAACAATACACTTTCAGGAAGCTGGGATAAGGGTTCGACAGGACGTAATGGTGTAAGGTGTGATGTAATATGCAACTCTCGACCAATGACAGCCAGAGACATCAAGGCCACAATATAATTGAGAATTTAATTCAGCGATATCATTGTTATTAATGGGTCATAAAAAAACAAACCAAGTCGTCTTTGTTCACCGGGAGGTCGAACTTAATTCATGTGCCAAGTTTGGTGGCAATTAACCCAGTAGTTTTGATCTGATTGATGTTACACACAGACAAACAGAAAATTACATTTATTTATTAGATAACATCATATACATATGTATATGTATGTATATGTATGTATATGTATGTATATGTATGTATATGTATGTATATGTATGTATATGTATATATATATATATATATATATATGTATATATATGTATGTGTGTGTATACACACACACACACACACACACACACACACACACACACACACACACACACACACACACACACACACACACACACACACACACACACACACACACACACACACACACACACACACACACACACACACCCTATAGAAAGTCGATATCCCCTTTCAAAATTTTCATCTTTTATTGCCGAATAGCGTGGAATTAAATCAGACTTTTTCCACCTTTATTTATACATTATAACTGATAACTTCCAAGTGAAAAACAAATTCTACAAATTTCAAAAATATTAATGAAAAGTACAGAACTAAAATGTCTTCGTTGGATAAGTCTCCACTCCCCTTGTAATTGCAATTGTAAATTAACTCGTGTCACAAACTGCCATCAAAATCACACAACAAGATAATTGGCCTCCACCTGTGTTGAACTGTAGTGATTCTGAGTATTTCAGAATAGAACTAGAGGGGGAGCACTCGGTAGAGTGCAAAACCTCCGCCGCCAATACTGCAACGTCACTCAAGTGAACCTGATATCCTATTCATTAAATTTGACGTCAACATTGCTCACAGAGTTATAGTTAGCAACTTTGCCTTTTACTTTTAACTTTTACATACTCAATTCATTCGTCATAACTATATTCCTTGAGACAAATTGATTTTACGTGGGTATATCCACCTGAAGTTCCAAAATCAACCGCAATTATAATTTTGGCATGTTTTTTGTTGGAAATCACTTATAACATGTAGAAATGCAAAAAAAAAAAAAATCGAAATTTTGTTGAAAAAAGTTGAAAAATTTTTTTTTCTTTAACAAATTTTTTTTTGGGGTGGGGGGGGTGGAAATCACTTTAAACATGTAGAAATGCAAAAAAAAAAATTCAAATATTTTTTCAAAATGGCCGCTATAGCGGCCATATTGGATTTTGGACCACGTCCAAAATCTAATGGCATGATCCTTGGACCATACCTAATCCCCCCACCAAGTTTAGTCGAAATCCGTCGGAGTTTTTCTGTAATACTGTTCACAAACAAACAAACAGTGGATTGTTCACAAACAAACAAACAGTAGTGGATTTCACAGCAGTGGATGTGAGTATCAGTTGGAGGGCCAGTGGGGTGAGGTGTGGGGGCCCGGGGGATGGGGGACTGGTGAACTGCCGAGATGAGTGGGGGGGAGGGAGGAGAAGCGGTGGTGTTCAACATGTATGTGTGTGTATATATATATATATATATATATATATATATATATATATATATATATATATATATATATATATATATATATATATATATATATATATATGTACGATATCCGTCTAAAAAGTAACGGGACTGAGCCTGCTGTGTTCTCCAATTACACAACTTGAATGAATGGGTTGCGTCACAGTCCTTCGCAACATTCCAGCAATATATATGATTGGTGATTGTTGACTGCGCTCATTGTGTGATTTTTTTTTTTTTTTTTTTTTTTTTTTTTTACAGGTAATGCTTTATACATTGTCTTGTCTGAGTCGTTCACCAGCAACTGGACTTGAGGTCGCCTTTCACTCAGTTGTCACAAACTCAGTGATGAGTTGAAGCACAGCTTACAGGGTGCTTCGATGTCTGTGCTTCGATGCACCCGTGATCACCCCCTTGAGCTTGGGGAATAAGAAAAAAAATCACAAGGGGCCAAGTCTGGTGAATACAGGGGTTGCTCCAGAGTTGGCACGTTCCTCTCCAACAGAAACTGTAATTCTTCAGTAATCATCCGCACCATGAGTCGACGATCTGCGCGCACCATCTGCTTCACACGCTCCATGTTGTCCGCTGTTCTGCTCGTTGAAGGTCTTCCAGACTGTGTATCATCTCCAACCTCCTCCCTTCCCTCTTTTATCCTCTTGTGCCATTCAAATGCACATGTACGTGACATCCTTTCTTCCCCGTAGACTTGCTGCAGCATTGCGAAGGATTCGGAAGGTGTTTTGCCAAGCTTGGCAAGAAACTTCAGATTGGCTCTCTGCTCATGACTCGTAGCGCGACGACTCAGACTGGACAACATGTAAAGCACGACCTGTAAAAAAAAATCACACAATGAGCGCAGTCAGCCATCACCAATCATATATATTGCTGGAATGTTGCGAAAGACTGTGACGCAACCTGTTCATTCAGGTTGTGTAAGTGGAGAACACAGCAGGCTCAGTCCTGTTACTTTTTTGATGGACCTCGTACAGTATATAAAATATATATATATATATATATATATATATATATATATATATATATATATATATATATATATATATATATATATATATATATATATATATACTTATGTATTATATAAACACAGAGACATGACAGAAGTAGACACCTTAAATTTATTCATTTCATCTGTATAAAGCAAGTTTTACTCAGTGATTTGTCCTAATATTCAACTATTTATTTGCAGAAACTAGTTCCTGGGTCGTGTATGACTATTAACTATGCCTCGAACCCAGGAAGTACATGACCCTTCTAGTTGTAATATAATGTCATATAATATTAGCGGGGTATGCTTACACGTTGTGAGCAATAATGAACTGTGCTTTCCCATTGTCTCCGGTCGTTCACTTGCATTTTGTTTTTTTTCATTCATTTATATTTTAATTTACAGATGTTTTCCGACAGTTCAGTGATTTTTTTTTCTTCCCCTGTTGTATCGGCTTCAATGTCCATCAGCATGCAAAATTACCGTGCTTCCCCAATGTAATGGGTCACTCACCTGCATTTTTTTCACTTATTTTTTGATGCATTTATTTTCATTTGCGAATGTTTTCCGATGGGTCTGTGATTTTTACTGGTGTATCAACTTCGATGTCCATTGGCACGCATAAGTTCAACTTTTTTTCTCACCCAGAAGGTGCCAATGTTTAATATCAATGTTAGTCAGTCATTTTGTCAATGAATCAGTGGTTGAATTGAGCTTTAAATATATATACATATGATAATATACTGTATATATACTGTATATATTATATCTTATAATATATATTATTATATAATATATATATATATCTTTATATATTATAAATATATATTATATTTTATAACAAATATATTATATACTAGATGACCCGAGAACCCGTTGGGTTCGCGTTGTGACAGCGGTTGATAAAAAATCATTTCAAAAATAAATAAATAAAAGTATATATACCGCTGAGGTTGTTTGCATTGATCAAATAATCCCGAAGAGTACTTGACTGAATCGGGCAATTGATTTTTTTAATAATTTTTTTTGTTGCACCATTTGAACGAAACTATATTTTGCGTCAATGTGAAAAAAGCAAAAGAGAAAAGTCGAAGAAATTATTGTGTAATCTTCTAAACACAATTTTATTTATTAATGAACACGGAAGTATGAAATCAAAATGGCGGTTTATTTTATGCTTAAAAATAAATCGTTCTTTGTCTACACTAAATGTTTGAGATTTATAAATAAATAATTTCAAGAAAAAAAAACAAAGGCAGCTCCAGCGAACTATACCACTGAGGTTGTTTGCATTGATCATATTCTCCTGAAGAAGACTTGACTGAAGCGGGACTTAATTTATTAAATAATTTTCCCGTTGCCTGATTTGAATGAAACGATAAAACACACCGCGGGTGAATGGTGAGTAAGGTGGCCATAAAATTTTTGCGCTATCGTGTACCGTTTCGGCTGTATTTCGGGAACATACATACATACATACATACATACATACATACATACATACATACATGCAAGATGAGAGTTTTAGTAATATATAGAACATATGTATGTAATATATATATATATATATTTTTTTTTTTATATATATATTTTTATATATATTTATATATATATATATATATATATATATATATATATATATATATATATATATATATATATATATAGTTGAAAGTGTGTTTGTCTGTGTGTGTTTCTCTGTGACCTATGCACGCGAAAAGTACTGGACTGATCCTCACCAAACTTCACATGCTGACAGAACATGTACCCGGGAGTGTCCCGATTGTAAGAGAATTGTACTTCCGACTTCCGGTTTCCGAATTATGACGTCATCACCTGATTTCGTAACGTTAATTTTTCAAGTTCAGCCGATTGACATGGGGCCAACGCCATTTGCAATAGAATGAAAAATAATGCTACAGTCAATTGAAGACAATGAGTTCCGACTTCCCGGTTTCCGAATTATGACGTCATCACCTGATTGCGAAACGTTAATTTTTCAAGTTCAGACAATTGACATGGGACCAACGGAATTTGCAATAGAATGAAAAAAATAATGCTACAGTCAATTGAAGATAATGACTTCCGACTTCCCGGTTTCCGAATTATGACGCCATCACCTGATTGTGTAATGTTAATTTTTCAAGTTCAGCTGATTGACATGGGACCAACGGAATTTGCCAGAGAATGAGAATTAATTAAGTCGCAAATGATGACATGCAACCAGCCTCACATTGAGGCATTATGGTTTTTTATCTGATGCAGCAATAAATCTTAACATTTTTGAACTCGAGTCTTCTGCATATATAACATGGCGGGGAAAATATAATATTATAATGGTGATGAAAAAAAATAATAATGGTGGCAGCCTCGACAATTTTACAATTTACTGTGACATATACTCCTTCAGACCCGCCGTCATCCACGGGATTCCTGTGCGGAGCACGGGTATCCCTGCTGGTATAAATATAGAATACATATTATATTATATTAAAAAAATATATATTTTATTTATATATGTGATATATTACATATATGGTATATTTATATATTCATATATGTATTATAAACATATTATATTTAAATCATTATATACGAAGTCTGTTGAAAAAGTAACGGGACTGTCTTCACAGAAATTTTATTCCAAAAAATATATTGAAATCACAGCTTGTCCCCTTCAGAATAGTTTCCCTCCAGTCTCACACACTTGTCCATTCTCTTCTTCCACGTTTCGAGACAACGCCAGAAGGCTTCTTCTAGAATCCTCCGGAGCTCCATCGTCACGGCCCTTTTGATTGCCTCCACGTGAGGAAATCGGGTCCCCTTGATCAACCCCTTGAGCTTGGGGAATAGGAGAAAATCACAAGGGGCCAAGTCTGGCGAATACAGGGGTTGCTCCAGAGTTGGCACGTTCCTCTCTGCCAGAAACTGTCGGATGCTCAGGGCACTGTGAGCAGGGGTGTTGTCATGGTGGAGCACCCAGGCGTTGTTCTCCCACAGTTCCCTCCTCTTGTCCCAGACTGATCTCATGAGGCGCGTAGGATCTCCCTGTACACGTATTGAATCACTGTTTGATCCTGTGGTAGAAACTCAAAGTGGACGATGCCCTTGATGTCAAAAAACATGATGAGCATCACCTTGACCTTCGACTTCGATATCTTTGCTTTCTTTGGTCTTGGTGATGCCAGACTTTTCCACTGATGACTCTGCCATTTGTTCTCGGGATCCTATTCGAATATCCACGATTCATCGCCAGTAATGACTCTCCCAAGCGTGTCTGGATCGTCCTCGAGGTGTTTGATAATGTCTTGACAGACAGTGGCTCTTTGTATTTTCTGGTCCTCGGACAATAGCTTGGTGACCATCTTTGCCCACACCTTGCGCATTTCGAGATTTTCAGTGATGATGCTCCAGACAGTGTCCTTGTTGATGGAAAGTTTCTCAGCAATCATCCGCACTGTGAGTCGATGATTTGTGCACACCATCTGCTTCACACGCTCGATGTTGTCCGCGGTTCTGCTCGTTGAAGGTCTTCCAGACCATGGATCGTCTTCAACATCCTCCCATCCCTTTTTGAACCTCTTGTGCCATTCAAATGTACGTGTATGTGACATCGTTTCTTCCCCGTAGACTTGCTGCAGCATTACGAAGGCTTCGGAAGGTGTTTTGCCAAGCTTGGCAAGAAACTTAAGATTGGATCTCTGCTCACGACTCGTCACGCGATGACTCAGACAGGACAACGTGTAAAGCACGATCTGTAAAAAAAAGTCACACAATGAGTGCAGTCAACCATCACCAATATATATATATATATATATATATATATATATATATATATATATATATATATATATATATATATATATATATATATATATATATATTGCAAAAGACTATGACGCAACCTGTTCATTCAAGTTTTGTAAGTGGAGCACACAGCATGCTCAGTCCCGTTACTTTTTAGACGGACCGTATATGTATATATATATATATATATATATATATATATATATATATATATATATATGTATGTGTATATATATATGTATGTATATATATATATGTTCAACATATTTATATATATTTATTTTTTTATATATATATATATATATATATATATATATATATGTATACACTGATGAGCCAAAACATTGTGACCACCTGCATAATATGCTGTTGGTCCTCCGTGTGCCGCCAAAACAGCGCCGACCCGCAGAGGCATGGACTCCACAAGACCCCTGAAGGTGTCCTGTGGTATCTGGCACCAAACATGAGCAGCAGATCCATCAAGTCCTGTAAGTTGCGAGGTGGAGCCACCGTGGATCGGACTTGTCGGTCCAGCACATCCAACAGATGCTCAATCAGATTGAGATATGGAGACCAGGGAAACACCCTGAACACTTCATCATGTTCCTCAAACTATTCCCGAACAACGTGTGCAGTGTGGCAGAGTGCATTTTTCTGCTGAAAGAGGCCACTGTCATCAGGGAATACCATTGCCATGAAGGGGTGTACCTGGTCTGCAACGATGTTTAGGTCGGTGACGCGTGTCAAATTGGCGTCAACATGATGGCCGTATCCAGGGTTTCCCAGCAGAACATTGCCCAAAGCATCACACTCCCTCCACCGGCTTGTCTTCCCACAGTGCATCCTGGTGCCATCACTTCTCCAGGTAAACAGCACACACGTACACGGCCATCCACATGATCTAAAAGAAAACGGGATCATCGGACCAGGCGACCTTCTTCCACTGCTCCAAGGTCCGGCTCCGACACTCGCGTGCCCATTCTCGGCGCTTTCGATGGTGGACATAGGTCATCATGGGCACTCTGACCATTCTGTGACTTTGCAGCCCCATACGCAGCAGGGTGCGATGCACTGTGGATTGTGATACATTCCTTCCATGACCACCATTAAAATTTTCTGTGACTTTTGCCACAGTAGACATTCTGTCGATTGGGATCAGATGGGATAGCCTTCGTTGCCCTCGCGAATCGATGAGCCTTGAGCGCCCAACACCCTGTCGCCGGTTTGTGGTTTGTCCCTCCTTGGACCACTGTCTAGGTACTCACCACTGCTGACCGGGAGCACCCCACAAGCCTTGCTGTTTCAGAGATGCTCTGACTCAGTCGTCTGGCCATAACAATTTGGCCCTTGTCAAAGTCGCTCAGGTCTTTACTCCTGCTCATTTCTCCTGCATCCAACACATCAACTTCAAGAACTGACTGTTCACTTGCTGTCTAATATATCCCACCCCTTGACAGGTGCCATTGTAACAAGATAATTAATGTTATTCACTTCACCTGTCAGTGGTCATAATGTTTTGGCTCATCAGTGTATATATTGTGTGTGTGTGTGTGTGTTTGTATATATATATATATATTTTGCTGATCATTTATTGACCGCTCAATATATTGAAGACGATGTTGGGTTGTTTGATTCTACTGTACATCATGGAGTATTTTTTGGTAAAGTATATTGTCAATCATGTATTGTTGTTTGGTATATTGTCGATCATGTGTTGTTGTTCGTTGTGTTGTCGATTTTGTACCATTGAAATCATGTTCCCTTGTGGATATATTGTATATATTGTGTATGGTTATCAATATATTGTGTATATTATGTTGGGTTGTCATTATATTGTGGATTATGTATGGTTGTTTGATTATATTGTATGATATTTTGTACTGGGTGATTTATATTTTATTTTATTCGAGAACCCTAAATAATTCCCATAAACTAAAAACTGTCAGTTGGGAACCTAATATTTTGCTTAAATGTAGCCTCATGTTACAGAAAGGTGGTTTCATCTTTCTAGGCATGTAAGTTCATAAAACATTCGTTTATGACCAAGAGAACAACATTATGCAATACATGAAAGGCCATCAAATTCTGCAAAAATTGGTGTTTGCTGTGCTGTAAGTCGGCAAAAGAATTATTGGTCCAATTTTCTTCTCAAATAGTAAACTCAGAATGTTACATCACCATAATCCATGAGTTCATTGGGCACCTTCCAGGAGTCGAAATCAACCAAGGATGGTTTCAGCAAGATGGTGCCATGAGTCACACTTCGCGATCCAGCATGAATGAACTTTGGCTACTTTTTGGTGACCGTGTCGTGTCCAAGCCATTATGGCCACCTCGATCCCCAGATCTTACGTCATCAGATGTTTTTTTTTTGTCGGACTATTTCAAGGATATAGTGTTCACCTCAAATCCATGCACTCTTGGTGAATGAAAAGCAATAATCAGTGACACAATCAGCAACATTCCCCAAGAGGTGCCACACTTTGGTGGAGAGCATGCTGAGAATAATTAATTTTTGCCTGTAACGTGGTGGTGGACACTTTCAGCATTTCATTTAAGGTAATCAATTGTGTGGATCATTTCACGTCCTGCAACAGGAGGCGACATTTACACGAAATATTACTTTCCAAACTGATGTAATTTTTCGTGCATGTGAATTATTTAGGGTTCGCAAATTTAACAACAAAAAAAATACCAATAGATCATATGTGGTTGGTTGCTTCAATATGTTGTAGATCATGTGTAGTTGTCGAACTACAAACCTGACATGAACAAGGTTTATTGGGCTTGTTCATGGAAAAAGTTATTTAATTTGTACAGATCTTCATCTTTGCTCATTTGCCCCATTTGTTATTAAAACTGCGTATAGTTTCACAACCACTTACACAACCACATCTGAATTAACTCCATGTCATTTTAAGGTTAACAAAAAAAAAAAAAACAACAGGCAGAACTCAATGCTTCAATGACCATATTGCAACTTTCAAAAATTACAAATTGACTCTCTTGCATTGCTTTTTGTCCAAACGATAAAAGATGATCAAATATATCACAGGAAACAACTATTGTTGTGGATAATGGATATGCTGGCATCCTCGGCTCTTCCCTCCCCTTCCATCTTTCCTCCACTTCTCTCATCATCCTACCTTCCCTCCCACTCTGAACCTTCTCATCTCCTTTCCATAGCCTTCCTAACCCCTCTCCTCCTCACCACTCCTCACCCCCCCCATTCCTCACACCTCTCCCTCCCACTCCAAAACCCCCTCTCCTCCTCCCACTCTCCTCCTCCCACTCTCCTCCTCCCACTCTCCTCCTCCCACTCTCCTCCTCCCACTCTCCCTACCATTCATAACCTCATATCCTCCTTCCCCTACCACTCCATACTCCTTCTCCTCCTCCTCCCCCCACTCCCTACCACTCCAACCTCCTCATCCCTTTCTCCACCACTCCTCATCCCCTGCCCTTCATCAACATTTTTGATGCGAAACAGTCACTTTACTTGTGTGATCTGATTTTAAAACCCTGGTGGAAATGGTACTACAAAGTCAAGGCAACACTGATATGCATTGCTGTCTGCGCTATCACTAATAAGCGATGAAACTGGCCTGGTAGCTGAGGGGGTGTGTAGCATTGGGATTATCATGTGTGTTCTATGTGTGAACATCTTTATAGTTGTGGAGGAACTCTGGGAAGGGTTTGAAACAGCAAAGCTCTAACATTATGAAAGCCTTCTTGGGTTGTGTTATGCAGCTTCTTCGGCTTGAGGAGTGTGGGAGGTGTTAATTATTTATATCATCCTAGCCACCTGGGTTTAGTTGATTAGTTGAGCTGATTGGCTATTCCCTGCATTCAGAGGTGAGAGATGTGGGTTGGTCTTTCTTTATGTGTGTGTGTATATGTATATATATATATATATAATATATATATATATATATATATATATATATATGTATGTAGGTAATAATTATAAATAAATATATATATATATATATGTATGTAGGTAATAATTATAAATATATATATATATATATATATATATATATATATATATATATATATATATATATATATATATATATATATATATATATATATATATACACACACACACACACACACACACACACACACACACACACACACACACACACACACACACACACACGACAGAAATAGACACCTTAAATTTATTAATTTCACCTGTATTCAACTATTTATTTGGAGAAACGAGTTCCTGGGTCATGGATGACAATTTACTATGCCTCGAACCCAGGGAGCACATGACCTTTGCGATTTTCAAAGAGGACGAATTGTTGGCAAATCGGAAGGTGGAATCGGCCAGTGTCAGAAAGCTCAGAACCTTGACAATCCGCTTTCCACAGTCAATCGGGTGAGTGTGCAATTCACCAGCGAAGGCAAGGAACCCACAGCTTCCCGTTATGGTCGACCTGGGCCCTCAGAAGGTGTCTTCGAGCTGTCAAGCGGTTCATTGAGAAAACTCCCTGTTCCAAGGCAGCAGATGTTGCAGAGGAGATACAAATTAGCTCAAGAACTGGTGTGCGGTACCTTCATCAACTGGGCTATGATGGGAGATCAGCGAGGAGAAAACCTCTTCTCAGACCAGCCAGCATTCAAAAGAGAAAGAAGTGGACTGTTGAGTTGGCCACCAGTCCCTTGGAATTTTGGCAAACTGTCATTTTTTTCAGATGAGTCCCAATTTGCTCAATTTTCCGACAGTGGACACATATGAGTCTGGAAACTTCCCAGTCAAGAGTTCTCTTTGAACAAATTGCAGCCAACTGTCAAACATGGTGGTTTTTCAGTGATGCTGTCAGGAGAAATCTGGAGCAGGGGTTGGTCAGAGCTTGTGGAGTGTGTTGGCAACATCAACTCCACTATCTATATTTCTGTCTTTGAGGATGGACTTCTCCCAGTCTTCTCCACTGGTGAGATGGTCAAAAACGACACTGTTCATAGAGGATGGAGCTCCAAGCCACTGCAAAAAAGACCAAAGAATAGCAGGACAGATATGGGATCAAGCGACTTCCATGGCCAAGTCAGTCTCCTGACATGAATCCCATTGAACTCCTCAGGGCCATATTGGATCGAGCTGTGCAGAAAAAGTCCAGGAAACCAACAACGTGGGCATAATTGCTAAACCTTTTGTGTGAAGCCTGGGCAGAAATCCCACAAGAGAAAATTTCAGAACTTGTTACTTCTGTGCCTGAAGGAGTAAAAGCATTGAAATCTGCAAATGGCAGGTCCACAAAATGAGTGTATGCATTAAAATGCATCAAATGTGCTTCAAATATTCAATAAATAAATTCTTTAAAAAGCATGGTGTCTAATTACTTCTGCTGTGTGTGTGTGTGTGTGTGTGTGTGTGTGTGTGTGTGTGTGTGTGTGTGTGTGTGTGTGTGTGTGTGTGTGTGTGTGTGTGTGTGTGTGTGTGTGTGTGTGTGTGTGTGTGTGTGTGTGTGTGTGTGTGTATACATGTATGTATGTGTATATATATATATGTATATATATATGTATATATATATATATATATATATATATGTATATATGTATATACTCCATCAGTCGAAAGTTTAAGAACACCCCCATTTTTCCAGTTTTTACTGAAATTTAAGCAGTTTATTGTTTCAATGTACTCTGAAATTAATGCGTGGAAATAAAAAAGAAATCATGGAATCGTTTTGTTGAACAAAATTTGATCTAAATTTTTGACTCTTCAAAGTAGCCACCTTTTACAGATATAACAACTGAACATACTCGTGGCATTCTTTCTACAGTGGAAATCAAATATTGTTCAGAAAGTTCTTCCCAACACTGTTGGGGAAGTTCCCGCAAATGTGTTGCACTTGCGGGTTGCTACGCTTTCACCCTTCTGTCCAGTTCATCCCAAACCAGCTCGATGGGGTTTAAGTCTGGAGACTATGCTGGCCATTCCATGATTTGAAGCCTTCTGTCTTGTTCTTTTCTTCGAAGGTAGTTCTGACGTCACCTGGAGGGATGTTTTGGGTCGTTATCTTGCTGAAGGAGTAACCCCTGACCAACTATGCATAGACCAGAGGTTATTGCATGGCGCTGCAAAATGCTGTGGTAGCCCTTTTGGTTCAGGGTGCCAGTCACTCTGCAAGTCGCCGACTCTGGATCCAGCAAAAGAGCCCCAGATCATCACGCTTCCTCCTCCATGTTTGACAGTTGGTGTCACACACTGAGGAACCATCCTTTCACCTACTCGACGGCGTACCAAAACCCTGCGTGATGAACCGATGATATCAAATTTTGATTCATTGGTCCATAAGACCTTCCAGTTTTCAGTAGTCCACTGGCGGTGCTTCATGGTCCAGGCAAGCCTCTTTTTCTTATTTTGCCATCTTCGCAATGGCTTTCTTACTGCCACTCGACCTGTCAAACCTGCAGCTCAAAGTCTTCTCTTCACAGTTGAAACTGAGACTTCCTTACTTTGAGCAGTGTTAAGCTGTGCTTGAAGCTGCTGTCCTGTGAGCAGCCTATCATGTAAGCTGTTGACTCTAAGAAACTTGTTTTCTGATTGTGTTGTGGCTTTGGGTCTGCCAGACCTCTTACTATCAGTTTCCTCCAGTTTCCAACTGCCTTTTGATGGTTGGTGTAGGAAACTGTGCTCACTGACACCTTACCTGCTTTGCATTCTCCAAAGGAAAGACCTACACGTTAAAGGGTTATAATGGTCTGTCTGTCTTCCTTTGTTAACTGTCTTTTTCTCACCATTATGATAGCAATATACTACTTTCTGCAGTGCAATATTGTCTAAATAATGCTTCAGAGGGTGTAGCAACACAGTCTGTTCCAACACTGCTTTGATACAGACAGAGGATTTGTAACTAATCAACAAAAGTTGGGACACCTGTAGGAATTTTTTGCATCAACTTTCAAGGCTTAATTTACTTACATTGGTGCTGAACAGCTGCAGTTGCTAACCCATTACTTGTTTCCTGAAAAGGCCTTTTTTAACATCTCTGAAATTTACATTATTTTTCAGTGTTTGGTAACCTAAACTTTTTTTTATCCTCTGGCAGTTTACTGCTTAGCTTTGTACCATTTCAGGTAATTCACTGGACTTGAACTGCTTAAATTTCAGTAAAAACTGGAAAAATGGGGGTGTTCTAAAACTTTTGACCGGTAGAGTATGTGTATATATATGTGTATATATGTGTATATATATATATATATATATATATATATATATATATATTTTTTTTTTTTTTCTTCTTCTTCTTCTTTCGGCTGCTCCCGTTAGGGGTCGCCACAGCGGATCATCCGTGTGATCCGCAGAGTGATTTGGCACATGTTTTACGCCGGATGCCCTTCCTGACGCAACCCTGGTCGCCTCTTACGACACAGGGATATGGTACATCTATTTTAACCGAGGAATACACCGGCCCAGTATACTGGTACTCATTTCGCCGACCTCGGAAGGATGACAGGCTGAGTCAACCCCCTGGTGTATTAATTCAGTGGCCCAACGGGGCTTGAACTCAGGACCTTTTGGATCCCAAGCCGCTGCCCTAACCACTGCGCCAACACCAGGCTCCTATATGTATATATGTATATGTATATGTATATGTATATGTATATGTATATGTATATGTATATGTATATGTATATGTATATGTATATGTATATGTATATGTATATGTGTATATATATATTGTTGCGGATTCGCGCCCGCCGGCGTGCTGACGACCACGTAACTCGAATCGCGGCACGTCGCCCACCGGACGGACAATCCAGTCGTGACCCTCTCGGACTAACGCCGGGAACCAGTCACGGGTGGACCTTTCGGTCTCACCGCGATCGAGCCAATCAGCCCCCGCGTGGGATAGGGTTGCTCGCCAAATTCGACCTACCTAAGTACCCACACGGAGGGTAGACCGGGCGATCGCACCTCGCCGCAGGTCGACTTCGGACACGGGCCACTTAAGCGACCCGTTCCGTACTATCGGGATAACCGAGCGGTGTTATTCGTCGACCTCGACGGTTCGATTAATTATCGGGCGTATTCAGCCCACTACCAACCCTTTACGTGAAGCAAGATGAGGATTCAATGAAAGAAATGACGAAGCGAAGCGGGAAACAGTTCAACACAAAGCACATTTATTCGCGATGAACGGAAAGCAGACATATTCAATTCCACCAAAAGCACATAGAAAAGAAAAACACAATGCAATTTACACAAAAAGCAAATGCGACAATGCAG
>NC_140963.1:79782563-79821563 GCF_056783735.1 Eptatretus burgeri | reverse complement strand
GGCGTCGATGTTGGTTTGGCTCCTGGTTACTGATGCTGGCCTGCCACTGTTGCCCTTGCTCTGGTTGTGCACAGCACCCTTGTGCTCAAAATGTGTCACAATACATTGAATGGTGCAATTTGTGGGTCCATCATGTATTCTGAAGTCGTATTCCCGGCAGAACCTCCAGCAGGTGTCTACATATGATTTAGTCTCGTACCACAGAGCCACTCCATTTGTCTTCTGCTTCACTGTCAATAGCATGATCGAGCAAGGGAGCTAGAAATCCCAGGGAACAAATACCACGATAACACCAACAAACCCTGAAAAAGAAAATGGTGTCGGTCAAAAAACAAATAAATGGCAAGAAATCAAAGTTGTTTCAGTCTTTTTGAAACACCCTGTATATTATAAAAGGAGCTGTGTGTCTGTTTTTGTCTGTTTGTAATTTTATAACTTAAGAATGGATTAACAGATGAATGGATAAACCCAACTTCTGGCATTTCGGGAACTCCTGGGAAGGTTTGTGACGGCAAAAAAAAATTGTTTTTTTAAATGTTTTATGGGTACATGGGCACACGTGGCGAAACTCCAAACACCAACTTGTGATGCTGGTTATCCTTGCACTCCCAGGAATCCATTTTCTTCTTGTCCTATTGGTTTGCCATCACAGCAAAGATTGGTATTTTCATCAGCGAAACATTGGGTCTTCTTTTCTAGTATATACATAAATATACAGTGCCTTCAGAAAGTATTCACACCCCTCGATTTTTTTTTCACATTTTGTTGTGTTACAGCCTGAATTTAAAATGGATTAAATTGAATTTTTTTGTCACCGATCTACAAAAAAAAAATACCCCATAATGAATGACAAAGTGAAAATATGTTTTTATAAATTGTTACATTAAAATTTTAAATTAAAAGCTGAAATGTCTTGCATCAATCAGTATTCAACACCTCTGAATCAGTACTTTGTGGAAGTGCCTTTGGCAGTGATGACAGCTTCACGTCTTCTTGGGTATGCCTATCGGCTTTGCACATCTGGAATTGGGGATTAGGCCTGCACATCTTTGCACATCTAGAATTGGGTGTGGAAAAACAACCATAGGTTGCACATCATTGTGCAGGCTTGATGGGCCTAATGGCCTCCTTTAGGCATTGAAATTCCTTATGAGGGAACTCTTATTTCCCCCTGCCCCTCTGACGAGGTTGGAGATGGGACATTAAAATAAACTCCATCCAAATGACCGACCAATCATTTGTCAATGTACTTTTGTGTGTGTGTGATATTTCAAAAACCGTTTTAGCTCTCATATGAGCCTCGACATTGAACACACAAAAACAAAACTCTTAGTTTTCAAATTGGAGATATCTATTCTTCATGACATTATCTCAAACTGATTAGATCATGGTGGTGATTGACTAAATTATTTTGCCATAACAATCATCTGGGTAACTTGGCTTGAGTATGCAATATTTCAAAAAACGTTCAAGATTTAGCTTTCATATTACACAGATCTATCTATTCCTCATATACGACCCAAAAGGTAGGGGACTTAGTGTATCAGCCCCTTATCTATTATCTACTACTTCTACGACTACTACTACTACTAATACTACTACTACTATAATGGCTCCAGTTATTCCTACATTCTTGTCAGGTCTGTCAGGGAATGCATTAGAATTTGTAATTTGCTCAGGGTGCTGGCAATAACTCTTCAGTGTCTTACTCTTCGCAATTAAACAATGTGGGCTATTTAATGTACACCAACGAATGCTGGTAGACAGGACATCCAACTTAACGTCGAGCACTTTGTGATGTAAATTCCTTCCTGCAACAGCAGCAATCCAACAGTTTATAATTGGGTCAGGAATTGAACCCAAACTCGACCGCTCAAGACAATTGCACTACTGTACTTCTGCACCATTCTATCGGTCCTCATACACAGGTGAGTGGATAATTTTCAGGAGCATTTATGTTTGTCGTGTATTTTCTTTATGTGGTAAAACGAAGTAAACCTTTACTGTTTGGATTTTCATTGCTATTTCTGTTAGTAGGGAATGCATTTCATTCATGCTGATACACCGATCATCATGTGTGCACAGCTCAGTTGTCTTCAATAAACATCTCTTTGCGATTTGTGTACATCTGATGAGAGAAAAATAAAACAAACTAGAATGGCACTCACGAAAGTATATACCTCTGACCCGCAATGCCTGATCCAGAACAACATATCGGGCCCAATATAGTTTTGAAATATCATGCTGTATATCGTATTTGGCCCCATCTTTCAATGGTGAAAAATCACTTTAAAAATAAAAATTTACCATCAGAGATGGGGAATCCCCCGCCTTTAAATGAAAAAGGTCATACATATTCCAGATAATGAAGGAGGTGAATTGGAAACAAGACACCATTTGGTCATCATCTCGAAAAAGTTCCCCAGGGGTGAGGAACGGAGTAACCAAAATATTGAAATCAGATAAGCGGTTTTCCATTTATTACAAAAAACATTTTTTTCAAGATGGCCGCCCCAGTCGCCAATCTTGGATCCGGCCACACCCAAAATCAATAGGGTTCTTCCTTTTCGGGTGGTACATGTGTGACCCAAATTTCAAATCGATATGGCAAACAGTTTATGAGTTATTGCACTCACAGCTATAAATGTTGACGCCTGGACGGACGGACGGACAGCTGGACGACCTGGGTGACAACAATATCCCCCTATGTAGTGTGTATGTGTAATATATATATATATATATATATATATATATATATATATATATATATATATATATATATATATATCATGATAACAATTTTGACGCAAGTCACTGGGCAATCATGTAACGAAATTTGTCGTTCGATGATTATGATGTCATCATGTAACACAATAGATGAGGAAGCATGATGGTGTGTACGGCAGTAATTCATCTGGTACAGGAGACGAGGAATGGAGCTGCACAGGTTGGAGGGACAAGTCTTGCTGTTTTGTTGCAGTCGATCTCTATAGTTCAGCATTAGGAAGCTGTGGAGCGTAACCTTCTGAACTAAACCGAGCATCATTAAATCAAAACCACCACTTTCTCATGCAGACTTTATCGTGATGTATCGGGGACTATTTCCCTCCGATTTATTTTCTTGAACCCAGCTAAGAAAAACATTCTCATATCTGTCCACAAACAATGATTAGTCTCCCTGTAGACCGTCTATTATAGAGGCCTGGTGTAACCAACATAAATTTTAAAGTAAAGGTAGAGGGAACAATGCTGGCAGTTGACCTCTTTGTGTTCCCCTCTGAGCCCTTGGCTCATGATGTTGGATACCCAGGTTCAAATGCAATACACCATGTTTTTCCATTATCGACTAATGTCTTTTGTAATCCTTGTAAAAGTTGATTGACATCTGCTCTGCTCAACACAGAAGGCTTTGCTATGCTTATGTGACCTCAGTCCTTGGACATTTTTCATGTTCCTTTTTTTCTTTTTTCTCTGATGATGGTATTTTTGCTCTTTTAATTCAGTTTTCAATTGTGTCATGCAATTTTGATATCCTTGTTCATGTTTTCATTTTCATCTTTAAACCAAAGTACCGAAGTTACATGAACAAACCAAAGTATTATTTTTATTATTATCTTCACATTTTGTTTAATAAGTACTGAATTATCTGTCTGATTGTATTTTTCTTTGTTCTTGAATTTATTTCATGTACTTGTATAAAAGCTCATAAAAAATGGCGGGTTAGAGTTATTTTATTTGAAATGTTCAAGGAGACTGGAACATAAGATGTTTCAATCCGTAGCAAGAAAAAGCGTTATTTTAAAACACTACAAATACAAATGTGACCCTATTTTATTTATATTTTGGGACATTTCATTTTGACTGCACAGCCTCATGAGCATGCCAAAGTCTGAAGCTTCGGCCTAGTGGCAGGTGTGCTTTTATCTTCTATATTCATTAGACATCCTTCAGACATAAATGAACACTTGTTTTACTCTGCGCAAATTGCACATCATGTGCAGTGAATTTCACCAACCCATGCCTTGTATTTATTGGTATTAGAAAACAACACTTCTGTACATCACCCTTGATGCTCAGTTTGTAAGGCACCATTTGCAATTCCAATATAGGAGACATAATTACTCTTTTATGGAAAATGTTTTTCAAAAATTTTTTTATCCTCAAAAATGAACCATAGTGAACACACAGTAATGTTAAAAGCTTGGTCTTTAAAACCCTTCATAAATCGTCCTTATGAAGGGGGACAGACAACACACATTGTGATTTATTTAGGTAGACTATAATGTTTAAACGTGTTTATCCTTTGCAAGAGTATAGATTTTCTTTTCCATGTTGATTGTTACCCCACACATGTGAAGCAAAAATCAGGGTTAAGCAATTGCTTCATGCCCCGTCCATCTGTCTGTCTTATCAGTTTATAATCGAGGAACAACTTATTAAAATGAATTTTATTTTGTAACATGAATAGGAAGACAAGCCCATCATTTTACAATGCTTTTGCTCTGAATTTGTCCCGATCGCACATGCGCAGAAAGAAGTAAGATAATATTCTTACTCTGACTGCTGGCCTGGCCATCAAACAAAATTGAAAATCATTCCAAACAGGAAACTTACCGTTTTAAAAGATGTTATAAAGGACACAAACAACAGGCACAAATAACTAATGTAATGTGTTCGATAGGGTGATGTAATAGACACTGGGTAAAACAGTTGTAAAACCCGAAATTAAATTTATATGCCTTTAAATCTCTTTAAAACTGTATTTAAATTGAATTATATACTTGAACACTCGAGAACACAAATTGCCTTCATAATAATGTCGTGTCCACGCCGGTTAAGACTGACCTGGATGGCTGGCCAAACCGTTCTACCTTGGAGGCAGACACGTGATCCTTGGAGATGAATGCACTCGCAGGATGGGAGGACAGCAAAGACACGTACCAAATGCATTCACCAGGATGTAGGACAAGGGTTTATACTCGAACCCACAATGAATAGACAGACACAAACAATCTTAATAAATTGGGGTTTCATGAACATAAATCAGGTATTCATAAGAGGATTAAATCAAAGTGTAATAATGAAAATAAATCAAAGCATGATGCAATGAAATGAGGAAATTTACAGCTGAAAGTCGAGGCGCCTCTACACAGATAAAAAAACAGGCAAGGGGAAACATAAAACAAAAGAAAAATACCTCCTTTATTCTGGCACTTAACTTCGTCCAGAGATGATCTTTTCGGAGCCTGGTGTCAAACACAACGTCGTCCTGTGCGGGAAACCACACCCGAAAATGGCGCAAAGCCGCTCTCTGGACAGGAAATGTATGTGAGGTATTTGTGTGGCGCTATTCAACACCAAGGCTCAGAAACCGCCGTGCAGCAAGCTTTTCATGAGGGAGTCTGCCAACCGTTCCTCTCTTGTAGCAGGTCCGTTCACCACGATCACCAACATTTCTCCTCGACCATATGATGGGACAATTTCTGAGGCCCCGTGGTAAGACCACGAGGCACGCCCTTCTTCCCTCCTCAGAAACGTACATGCTTCATGACTCAGCCGAAGTCAATGGATCGCGTTTTGCTCCAGCATGCGAACAAATTCACCGCAACATGAGCACGAGAATTGTGCAGCCTTCTTCACCGTGTTGAGTGGAAGCCAGCAAGCTAGATCCTTTTTGCCTTCAATCGCATACCTCGCACACTCCCCTCTCCCCCGAACCTTCTGACCTCTCGCCCATCCATCATCCACCCCAGGGGTATGGTTTGCCAGTTGTCATTCCTGAAGGCAGAGTTTTTTGCCAGCTTTGAATGTTTGGCTCTGTTGTTGTTTTAAGGATGTGATGCCTTTTTATCGCCAGTCTTGTCAATGCAAAAACATGAGAAAAGGTCACAGGGGACAATCACATATTGGGAGAAATTAACCTTAATCCCTACCTAATTAACATAGCACTGCCCCCTGTGCGGTGACACATAACAACTTAAGCTGACAGTTTTCCCTACTTAAATTACATCGAGATGTCTCCTGCTCATACACGGACAAGATTACTCGATACAATCCTACCTTTGCTATGAAGTTGCTCCATCTACCCCCCCCCCCAAAAAAAAACAATATTTTCAAGAACCTCCAGTTTTGCTGTATTTAGGCAAGTTCTATGGAGTGATGTATGTAATAGGAGATAGCAAGTGCAGCCTCTGGGAAGTGGGCAAAGACATGTGAGAGGGTGCAGTATGGGGATGAGGAAGAGGCCACCAATATGGCTATGTACAATGCAAATTGACTCTGTGGTGATCAATAAAGTCTCCATATCCTAATCTGTGACTCTCCTAATCTGTACATTGCAGCTACATTCCATAATAGTAATGTATGAAGATTATCAAAAATATAGCCCAGAGTGTCTATAATTATCTGACAGGATGGTGCAGAGCTAGCGCAATTCATTTTGAGGAGTTTATATAGTCTGGGTTCAATACGGGACTTTCAAAATGATGTAATCAAAATGATAATGCTTGGCATGCATGTTTAGAAACCCTGAGCAATAGTGGGCATTGGAGCATGTTAACGTGTATCGTGTGTGCGAGATAAAGAGTGTTACCTAAAATGGCTCACAAAGCTACTAAAATAAGCTGAAAATACTTGGAAAAGTAACCGAGAGAAAGGGGTGTGACTCTACACAATGAAAGAGTTGAAGAACTTTCTCAGCCTGCTAAAAGGGCTGAGATCTGCAAACTCGTAATGGCATTGAGTGGTGTAAGGCCCAAATCGTGTGCTACCCAAATCCTCGACCATCGCTGCCAGCGAGTGGACTTTCAATCTTACGAGAGTGCCTCCTGTGAGCATGACAGGCTTGGCGATTTATTTAATGGACGTTTACAATTGGAAAGACGATGCCGTGCATTATTACCAACAAAGTAATGACAACCAACTCTTGGACAAAGTACATCTTCACAATGTGAAATTACACAAAGCCTGTGCCAACTATATCTCCATGGGAGCTAGATGTGCCAGGCACACTTTCCTGAGGGAGACACCATATCTGGTATGGGCGCTTCTGGACGCTGATGGATAGGACATATCTGAAGCTCGTGAATGCACAGGGTAAGTTTAAAATTATGATGGTTACTATTAATCATGGTGGGGAGGGGGTTTGAGTGTAGATTGGAAGCCATGGGAGCTGTGACGGCTGTTATAAATGTCCTGTTTGTTTGGTTCAGGGGGCACAAAAAAAAACTAGAATGGCATGGAAAACAGCGCATACTTCTTCCAGGCGAAACAATTTACATTTTGTATTCCACAGAAAGGCCAAATCTGAATCGGAGCCTGTCAAAATTGAATTGGCTTCTTCTTGTCACCTACCCAACTCATCCACCAAGTTTTGTCATAACCTGTCCACAACATTTTGAGACATCGTTTTTGGCCCTACCTCTCAAATGTGAAGAATAACTTTGAAAATTCTCGTATCTGGATCCAGATCTCCACCAAAATCTATTCAATTTGTCATTGTTGTACACCAAACCTGTCCACCAAGTTTAGTCTAAATCAGTCCATAACTTTTTGAGATATCCTTCTCCAGACAGACAAACAAACAGCAATGAAAACATAATCTCCATCCATCCTGGGTGGCGGAGGTAATTATGCTATAGTTTTTGTATCTATTGCTAAAAAGAGAAGGGTGTGTATCGTTAACTGGTTGTTATCTCCAAATTTAGGTGTCAGAAGGTGGAAAGGAGCCCTCCCCAGGTCTCAAAGTATGTGTGTGTGTGTGTGTGTGTGTGTGTGTGTGTGTGTGTGTGTGTGTGTGTGTGTGTGTGTGTGTGTGTGTGTGTGTGTGTGTGTGTGTGTGTGTGTGTGTGTGTGTGTGTGTGTGTGTGTGTGTATAAATTAAGGTACAATTAGTATGTGTGTGTTTAAGAGTAATTTTTTGGATGAAACTTTTAATCATTCAGGTGAATAGTTTGCAGTATGATTATTAAAGGAAATCACAAAGGTAAATTGAGGTAAAATTATCATTATTAACTTAAAATTATAATTATTTAGGCATATTAAGGTATAATTGTGAAGGTAAAATTACAATTGCTGAGTTAAAATAATTAGGGCAAAATTATATTTTTGCGGTTCTACAAAACCGCATGCTTCTAAGGCAATGGCACCCAACATACAGTGATCCACAGACAGTTATTTTGTTAGTCTCCATGCAGTTGGACCTTCCCCTCATGTCTAGTGGGTTAACGGGACGAAGTGCGTTGCGTGGGTCTCACAGCTGGGTCTATTTACTAGATCTCTGTCTCCTCTTGCGATTTCTAATCCAACCCTTTCCTTTCAGCCATGGTACAAGTCAAGCAAGCAAGCAAGCAAGCAAACACAGCATGTAAAATGCGATTGAATAGCAAACACACCACGATGCCTCCCCTGGCTTGGAACCAGCACCACCAAACCCCCTCCAACAAGCACACGGTACACTATACAGCACGCGTATGGCACACCATGATTTTATTCAAATGTGCGTGACAATTTCGAATGGTATCTTCCCTTGCTTCACCCCTTGCTCATCAAACTTCACCACTTCGACCACAAACGCTTCCCGCACAAGGGAAAAAATATTTCTGCACTCCCTCATACCTCTGCATTACTACAATTCGACACTATATGGAGGAGTACTGCAAAACTTGGGCTATTATCGGACCGTGCGAAGCGGGGCCAAGCAAAGAACATTAATAGCTCGACCGCATCTTGCTGGGGATGCACAGGGTGAGCACACGGGATTGATACAACCCTCGTCCAGTCGACAAACCATGGCAAGACAGGGGTGGCGAGGAGGGGTTGCGAGAAGGGTGATCCAGGAGTTTAGTATGGGGCCTAGGTGTGCATTTTGGCTCATGAGAGGGGGGGGGGTCCGTGGGTGGCGGGTGTGCATTGCTATTCGGCATACAAACTGCACTCGGAGCATACTCAGGACCAGGTTGCCGGCTTATACACTATGTTGAGTCAGGATCTCTGGGCCATGTTGAGATGGATTGGCGAATGAGACCGCTTCCGGCCCCAGGAGCCTGGTAGGGCGTGGCTCGAGCTGCTGTGGCCCAATAGACAAGCAGGATTCAGGTCACAGCATGTCGCATTCGGGTCATAACTCCACCCTTCGCCCGGGGCTTATAAATGGCGAAGCGTAGAGCCACTCGCTGTCTTCTTTGCTCTGCTTTGCCCTCTTCTTCTCTGCTCCTCTTGGCTCTGCTTTGGCTGCTACTCGTTGCCTCTGCCCTTTGCTGGATCTTCACTCGTGGTTGGTGTGCGACTGAGACGTTCTTCTTCTTGAGGACCAGTGCAGAGCGCACGTTGCCATGAGCCCCGGCAAAGTGACTAAGCCGGAGATAACGCGCCAACTCTTGAGGTGGCAATGCTCAAGTGGAGCGTCCCACGGAGGTACACGCTACATTCACAGACCTATGCACGACGAGGTCAGGGATCTTTCACCTCACACATCTTCGCTCTTCTCTCTTTCCACCTCTCTATCTCGTCCCCTTTGGGCGCACAAAAGAGCATCATGACCGACTCGCAATCCCATTTTCCTCTGGCACGACACCACACCCCCCATTTTGCACGGCACCACACCTCCCACTCCCACACCTTAGGCACCAGTATTTCTCTTTCCTACCTCTCCCTAAGCGTACTGAGTTGCGTTGGTCGGCCAGCCACGCCAGGTATTGCAAGGCTGTTTGTCCTCATCTGATCTTTTTTCTGGCTATCTAATCTTCCTTGGGTGTGTGTGTGTGTGTGTGTGTGTGTGTGTGTGTGTGTGTGTGTGTGTGTGTGTGTGTGTGTGTGTGTGTGTGTGTGTGTGTGTGTGTGTGTGTGTGTGTGTGTGTGTGTGTGTGTGTGTGTGTGTGTGTGTGTGTGTGTGAGAGAGAGAGAGAGAGAGAGAGATGGCGCCTGTCATAGCATAAGTTAAGATTGTAGAAGATACAACGGGATAAGTCTGCTGCTGTGTCTGCTTTTGTAAATTGCTTGCCTTTTGCCGCACCCTTCGAATTCCTTGCTATCATCTACCTGACATAATAATAAACCCCATTCACTGTGCCACATACCTTTCCACGCTTGATTGTAAATAAATGCTTGTGTAGAAATGTTTCCAGCTCATTTTCATCTTTTCCTTCATTGGCCCAGTATGGTTCACATTCTAGCTTAGCCAGGACGTTATCCCCCAATGATATGTTTTCTAGCCAATACGTCCTTGGTAGTTGCATCTGATCCAGTCAGGTGATCCGGTTTGAACAAGGCAGCCCGAGGGCATGTCCCCGGTAATTAAACCACGTGACCTTAAGGAAAACGATATCAGACGGAGGACCCTAAGTCACGTGGTTGAGTTATTGCCGTTCACGGTCAATTGGTAACCCGCCACATCACAAAGTTATTCATGTGCCATGACCTTCGATTCCAGAGAGTCTGGTGGGAACCGGAGGTAGCTTCCCCCCTCGTGGTATTCTCGCCCCCGACCCCGGGTCCACAACAATATTTATTATTAAAGAATAATAAGATATTGTTATTAAGTTAAGATTATATATTTTTTAACCTTAATAATTGTACCTTAATTATTAAGGTATAATTATAAAGGTAAAATTATAATTAATTTGGTAAATAGCTACCAAATATAATTATTAAGGTAATTTCCCATTCTTCTGAATTCTCATTTCTTCAGGCATCTTGAATCTCAAGTCTTTTATCTGACCATCAATACAGCTTTCGCAAGACAAGATCTGCAGGTGATATCCTTTCTTACATTATGAGTGACTGGGGTTCTTCTCTGAGACACTTTGGGGAATCCTTTGTTGTCAGCCTTGATATCTTAAAAGCCTTTGACAGTTTGGCATCGGGGTTTGATATCCAAGCTTCCCTCTTTTGGCTTTCCACTTTCAATCTGCTCTCTCATATCGAGCTTTCTCTCCAACCATTGCATCTCCCTAATGGTTGATGGTTCAACATCTCCCTCCTTCCTCATCATCAGCGGTGTTCCTCAGGGTTTTATCCTGTCTCCAACACTCTTTCCTTCTTTTCATCAATGACCTTTCTTTGACAAATAACCAAATACACTCATTTGCTGGTGACTCAACATTACATTCCTCCACGTTTTTCACATCTGCTCCATCTTCCCTCACCTGATCTACATTTCGTTTCATCACAGCTACCCTCTTTAATTCGGATTTGGACAGGATTTCCTGGTGGAGCAAATGTAATCAAGTGAAGTTTAATGCTTCAAAAACTCAATTTCATCCCATCTCTCTCTAAAACTCCTCACAACTCTCCAATCTCCTTTGAAAGCTCCACAATTACACCGTATGATACAATTAACCTACTAGGTATTGCTCCAACACCAAATTCATCCTGGAATCCAAAAATTATGCAGAGCTAAGTCTGCCTTGAAGAAATTTGGAGGCCTGTTCAGATGTCGAAGATTCTTATTCTCTGAACAGTTGCTTCAACTTTATAAAGGATTGATTCATCCTTGTATAGAGTACGTCTCTCACGTCTGGGGAGGCTCCAACTCCACATACTTACTGGACCAAATTTAATCCAAAGTAATCCGATTATTTAATTCTTCCAATCTTACTTCAAAACTCCACTCGCTCGAATTACACCACAAAGTTGGCTCTCTTTTTCTGTTCTATCGATATTACTTCAGTTTCTGCCCCCGAGAACCTGCTGTTTGTGTACCTCTGCCATCAACGGGACCATAAAATACTGAGCAAGCCACTACATCGCATGATCATTGTGTGGCCATTGGCAACTCAAGGGTGGGCTGTTATGATGTTTGTTTCTTCCCCTTCACTGCCAAACTCTAAAACTCTTTTTTTTTTAATATACAATGTCAAGGCTCGTACAAGAGCTAACACAGAGAACGTAAAACAAAGGTGAGCAGGAGACAGGAGGGATGGGAGAGAGCAGCAGAAAACAGAGGGGAATAGACATGTGAGGAGATCTGTGGAAGGGAGAGGGATGGGGTGGGGTACACGGGGTAAACTAGGACACTACAGCGAATTTCAGGAAGAAAAGTAGGGAATTTGAAGGAGGTAGGTTTGGGGTGGATGAACGGGGGTAGAAAAGATCATGGTTTTGAATGGGGGAACATCAGAGATGGTGGTGAATAGCTGTTTTGAAGACATGGAGGGAAGAGTGGGATTGAAGAGTGTGTGGGAGTTTGTTCCAAAGGTGGAGGAAAAAAGAGGAATGAAAGAGTGAAGGTGAGCAGTGATTGTTGATTTTGGGTGTTTTTACCATCAGGGGGTTACTGGCAGACCTTGCGCGCCCTGTGGAAACATGGACGGGACAGATAGCAGACAGAACAGGTGGGCAAGGCTGGAGAGGAGACGGAAGAAGACAGAAAGACCACCGACCTGCCTGCGGTGATAGAGTGAGAGACCCACCCAAAGACTCAGCCTCATCACGGAAGATACCAGTGATCTTAAATGCCTTGGTTTCAACAGTGTGAAGCTGAGAAAGGTGAGAGGTGGGAGCACCAGCCCAGAGGGGAGAGCAGTACTCCATCAGGCTGTGGATGAATCTTTGTACATGGTCAAGAGCTCAGGTGTGCCAAGGAAGGACTTTGCACGATGGAGGATGCCCAATTGTTGACTGGCTTTGGAGGCCAACTTGGAGATGTGGCTTTCCAAGGAAATATCATGGCAGATAGTGAGGCACAAAAGTTTGAATGAAAGGACTTCTTAAAGAGGATTGTTGAGAAATCAATGGGGGGGGGTGTTCTCCAGATGGTCCATTCAGAGACATAGTGAGAGTGAGATTTGTCAGGATTGAAAGATATGTTCCACGTGTTGGACCACCATATGATTTTATCCACATCTGCAGAGAGTGAATAGGCGGCTGTTTGCCAATCAGAGGGATGAGAGATGGTCCACACGGCAGAGGGTGGTGTCATCAGCAAAGAGATAAAGGGGATTTTCCAGAGTGTCGCAGAGATCATTGATGAAAACGAGAAAAAGCACTGGGCCCAGAACACTACCTTGAGGAACTCCAGCCTGGACAGGAAGAGGGGATGAGAGAATTCCATTAAGGGCCACATGTTGACTTTGACAGGAGAGGAAGTTTGTGAACCATGAGTGGAGATCGCCTTGGATACCATAGGAAGAGTTTGGTCAGTAGGGTGGGGTGCCAGACAGGATTGAAAGCACGCAATATGTCGAGGGAGATGACTGATCTCTTTACGTTCTCATGTCTTTCCAAACACTGATGATGACATTCACTTTTTCAAAAAGATGATTTTTTTTTACCTCCTCAAGAACTCTGACTATTCTCTCTTTCTTTACTTTTCTATATATGTAGTTCTTATATTTAAGACCTGGCCTCGATGAGGACTGTATGGTCCGTGACTGGGGCCTTTAAAATAAAAAACAACAATAGCTTCCATTATCGTTAAGGTAAATAGTCACCATTTGGAATTACTAAGGTAAATAGCTACCAATTGTAATTAGTAAGGTAACGAGCTACCATTATCATTAACGTAAATAGCAACCAGTTCTAATTATTGAGGTAAATGGTTTCCGGTAGCTATTATTAAGGGAAATAGCTCCCAGTTGTAATTACAAAGGTAAATTTTGAATAGCTACCAGTTGAAATTATAAAGGTAAATCGCTACCAGTAGTATTTATTTAGGGAAATGGCTACCAGTTTAATTATTAAGGTAAATGGTGTTCATGAGAGGTTCTACATGAACCTACAATTTACCAGTAGAAATTAAGGTAAATAGCTGCAGGTTGAAATTAAGGTAAATATCTACCAGTTGTAATTATCAAGATAAATCGCTACAAGTTGTAATTATTAAGGTAAATGGCTACCAGTTGTAATTGTTAAGGTAAATGGCCAACAGTTGTAATTTTTACGGAAAATAGCTACCAGTTGTACTTATTAAGGCAAAATAGCTCCCAGTTATAATTGTTAAGGTAAATAGCTTCCAGTTGTAATTATTAAGGAAAATAGCTCCCAGTTATAATTAAGGTAAATAGCTTCCAGTTGTAATTGAGGTAAAGAGCTACTCGTAATTATTAGGGTAAATGCCTACCAGTTGTAATTATTAAGGGAAATAGCTACCAGCTGTAATTATAAAGGTAAATTGCTACCAGTTGTAATTAAGGTAAATAGCTACCAGTTGTAATTATGAAGGTAAATGGCTACCAGTTGTAATAATTAAGGTAAATATCTACCAGTTGTAATTATGAAGGTAAATAGCTAACAGTTGTATTTTTCAAGTTAAATAGCTTCCAGTTGTACTTATTAGGAAAATAGCTCCCAGTTATAATTGGTAAGGAAAATAGCTCTCAGTTATAATTAAGGTAAATAGCTACCAGTTGTAATTATTAAGGAAAATAGCTCCCAGTTATAATTGTTAAGGTAAATAGCTACCAGTTGTATTTATTAAGTTAAATGGCTACCAGTTGTAATTATTAAGGTAAATAGCCACGATTTGTAATTATTAATGGAAATAGCTTCCAGTTGGAATTAAGGTAAATATCTACCAGTTGTAATAATTAAGGTAAATATCTACCAGTTGTAATTATTGAGGAAAACAGCAACTCATTGTAATTGTTAAGGTAAATGCCTACCAGTTGTAATGATTAAGGTAAATCGCTACCAGTTGAAATTATTAAGGTAAATAGCTACCAGTTGTACTTATTAAGGGAAATAGCTCCCAGTTGTAATTGTTAAGGTAAATAGCTACCAGTTGTAATTATTATGGTAAATGGCTACCAGTTGTAATTATTAAGGTAAATAGCTACAAGTTGTACTTCTTCTGGAAAATAGCTACCAGTTGTAATTGTTAAGGTAAATGGCTACCAGTTGTAATAACTAAGGTATAGAGCTACTAATTATAATTAAGGTAAATAGCTACCAGCTGCATTTGTAAGGATGAGGGGTCAGAAAGAATTAAGTGGGTGGATAAGTCGGGGGTGGGGGGAGGGGCGGGTGTAGAAAAGATCAGAGTTTGGATTGGGGAGGGTTGATTTGAGATGGTGGTAAACAGCTGTCTTGAAGACCTGGAGGGAAGAATGAGATTGAAGAGAATGTGGAAGTTTCTTCCAGAGGTGGGGAAAAAAGAACAAATGAGTGGAGGTGAGCAGTGGTTCTGGATTTGGAGAGTTTCAGCAGAAGGGGGTTGCTGGTGGACCATATTGTTGCGGATCCGGGGTGGCGGGAATCTCACCCGGTCCCTGGTGCCACCCTGGCCACCACAGTCTCCGGGAGTCTATAACGCCGGCCGGCTCGGCACAGGCCTCGGGTCACGCGTCTTCAATCGCGATACCAACGTACTCCTGTACCTTACCAGTTGGGGAGATAAAACCCCTCGGTTCAGACTGGCTTTGTCAGTGACCGAGCGGAGTCTACCAGTCTGTAACCATTTTGGTCTTGAATGCCAATCGAACGGATCGTACCTCGACGCGACACGCATTAATCCATAGCGGCAACTTCATCAGAATTAACCAGATTTATTGGGGGCATCAGGGATCACAACACAAGCAATAACACGACAGTGGTTTTATTAACAATCAACCCATTCTTAACTGGGGAACCACGGCGAAAAGGTTTTGAGGGGATTACTATGAACTATGCCTTATACAACACGTGCAAACAAACATGCATGCAGGACAAGACAGAGTACTTGGTGATGGCTCATGAACGAGAGGACCGTGTCCCAAAAGCACGAAGGTCGCTCGTAAAAACCAGTGGGTTTCCACGGGTTTGAACTCCCGCTCGAACGTGCCGCGCAGCAAGAAATGGTGGCGCAGCACTCCAGCTCCCGCCCAAGTCACCGTGTGCACGGTTCTCCTCAGCGCGCTCCGGCTCCGCACCACGTCGACGATGCGAGATCGCCGATCTCTCTCCAGGGTTCATCACACGAATCCCGGCCTGGCCCGTTCTCCATACAAGGTCCCAGTCGAGGTCCGAGTTCCGCAGGCGGATCACAATGTGTCGAGCCGTGAGGTGAGCAAGGACCGTCAGATGCTCCGGCGTAACCTCTCCGGCCTTCCCGCCTCGAAGTCCGACTCCCGCTTCGTCCCCTCAGTTCCTCTCTCGGTCGAATCACCAACATGCAGGTCGGTTCAGCGTCTCTCCCGGCAGACCCAACACGGTTCCTCCTTCGTTCGCTCGCCTCGAAGCGACTCCGAGCACGCCTCGAGAAGCCGGCCGTTCCTCACACACAGCACTCCTTTCGTCCCCTTTTCTTTTCTCCTTCGAGTCGTGAGGTGAATCGATGTGCAGGTTCCGCTTTCTCTGCCGGCCGATTCACCACTGCCTTTTTCTTTTCTCTCTCGCCTCGACACGCAAGCTCCTTCGACACACGAGAACGCCTTCCGCCCGGCGAAGCCCGTTTTCCAAGCTCAGAGCTCAAACTTCGAGACCCGAGCACTCCTCGTCGACTGCCTGCAGTTTTCAAACCGCCAAAAACTGAACCCTTTCTCTCTCTCGTTCTCCCTGACCAAAGGCTCCTCCCCTTCGCGTCACTTCCTGTCCAGGCCACACCCCTCGCTCGAGGCCACTTCTCACAGCCGACTGGGAGGGGCCTATTCCGGAATGAGGAAGGAATAATAGCGATCTCTCGTTTCACTCGTTACACCACCATAGCAGTCTGTTACACCTCGCGACAAAAACAGTCTGTTACACCTCGCGACACACACATATCGTCCCTTATACCACGCAACCTATCTACACATGAATTTAATGGGGGAACTGAGCTAATTCTATATTTAGTATTCCCATAACAATATGTACCCTCCAGATACCTGAGGGGGGTGGAGGGGAATGAGGATAAAGAACAGAGAAGGCAGAGAGTGTCACCAGAAAGGAGGCAGAATAAGACAGAGACCAGTGACCTGCTTGCGTTGGCAAAGTGATCGGACCCTTGACTCAACTTCAACATGGGAGATTCCAATGAACTTGAAGGCCTTTGTTTCCACTGCTTCAAGCTGAGCAAGGTGTTCGGCACCATCAAACTGCAGATGAAAGCCTTGTTGGTGAATTTCATCTCCAAGGCTTTCACCTACATTACCAAATTTCTGCCTCCAATTGAACTCTGCTGATATTTCTCTGACAAACTGATATACCATGGCTCGGAGGATGTTTGATATACCCCATGACTTGGCCTCCTTTTAGGTTCTGTACAACAGGGACTTACTCAGAAACAGGTGTTTTTTTTCGGTATCAGGCTCAGTGTAGAACACTAATCATGCGAAGACAAGGAAAGTCAAACAGAAAAACGCCATTCAACTCATCTTGTCTGCACTCTGATGGCTAAACTAATTATGCCAAAAGGAAAAACAAGCTAATGGGACTTGGGCATCAGATGACAGTAAAACACCTGATTAAAAATATATGTGGCTTTACTATAATAAAATACCAAAACAAAATAAAAATGAAACCACACAAACCAAGCCTGAACTTTAACTTACCATATCTTAACCTCGCCTAAGCACAATACTTCACTCTACAAGTCGAGCAGCAGGCATAAAAATGGAGACAGACTTGCAATTGCCCTTTGTTTTAACATTATGCAGTTTTCTGTGTTTATCTGAATAAAATCACAAGCTTATCCAAAACTTGGAACATGTCTTTCAATCCTGACAAATCTCACACTCTCATGATGTCTCTCTGAAAGGACCGTCTGGACCCCCCCCCCCCCAAATCCACTTCCTCAACAATCCTCTTGAAGAAGTCCTTTAATTCAAGCTTTTGGGTCTCACTATCTGCCATGATCTTTCCTGGGAAAGCCACATTTCCAACCTGGCCTCCAAAGCCAGTCGCTGACTGGGCATCCTCCGTTGCACAAAATTCTTCCTTGGCACACCTGAGCTCCTGACCGCAGACAAAGCTTTTGTCTGCAGCCTGATGAAGTACTACTCTACCCTGTGTGCTGGTGCTCCCACCTCTCACCTTTCTCGGCTTCACGCTGTGAAATCCAAGGCATTTAGGATCATTGGTATCTCCCGCGATGAGGCTGAGTCTTTGCGTCTCTCACTGTTTCACCGCAGGCAGGTCGGTGGTCTTTCTGTTTTCTACCATCTCCTCTCTGGCCTCGCCCCCCAACCCCTCCCTGCTGTCTGTGATCTGTCCCCCCCATATTTCCACAGGGTACTCCAGGTCCACCAGCAACCCCCTTCTGGCAAAACTACCAAAATCAAGAATCACTGTTCACCTTATTTCTTTCATTCCTCTTTTTTTCCCACATTTGAACAAACTCCCACATTCTCTTCATCCCACTCTTCCCTCCAGGTATTCAAAACAGCTGTTCACCACCATCTCTTATCTTCCCCCATCCAAAACAATGATCTTTTCTACCCCCGTTAATCCACCCCAAACCCACCTCCTTCAAACTCCCTGCTTTCCTTTCTGAAAGTCCCTGTAGTGTCCATCTTGTTTATCCCATATAAATCACCTCATCTCTCTCCTTTCCACAGATCTCCTAATGTCTTTGTTCCCCACTGTTTTGTGCTTTTCTCTCCTGCCACACTTGTCTTCTGCTCCCTTTGTTATATGTTCTGTGTTAGCTCTGATACAAGCCTCAATATTGTGTACAAAAACCCCCCCAAAAAAACCCACACATTTGTGTTATGAAAATCTGCAACATAATTTTCTTTAATTGTGTTTGTGGCTGGCATAAATACCTCTCTTCATGAGGTCTCATCCATGGCTCAGCTGGTTTGAGGTTTGTGTAACTCAGACAATGGTCCAGCAATCCATTACTCCCCAAGCAGCAAACTCTGTAACCGACAATGGTCATTTGCTTCTGAACAGATCTGCCTCACTCTGAATGAACTCGGCACAGTTCTTCCAAGCACTTCCATGCACGATGTTTTATCACAACCAACAAGTCCAATGTAGCCCTCCTTCAAATGGGTAACTTTCCCAATTATGTCATTCTCTTGCGGGTCAATTAGTGTGATCCATGTCTATTCTCCCAGCATTCTGTTCATGCTTCATTCACTACTGTGTGCTTTCCAGACATTCATGAATAAGAGTAATTATTAAGATAAATAGTGACCAGTTGCTTTTGCAATTGACAAGATAGTCTTACTGCCATTTTTCTTGAGACACACCTTTTAAGGACATGTCAAATGAGCGAGATAGTTTATTCTTTGAGCCCATCTCTTCTTCAACGATGTCTTCTGACATAGTGATCTGAAGATATCACATCCTACATCATTCTTCTTTCAAAACGATACCATATTCCTTGAACTATTCTTTATCTTAAAATGTTATATAACGATTGCAACAAAATCAAAGTATTGAAAATCCTATTTCTGCCAAACACAACAAACAAAAAGAGATCTAAAAGTCATCAAAACCATTTAAAAGCAATTAAATACATTTCTTACAGCAATTAAAATATTGGTTAATAATAAAAGATTTGATTTTGTCATTAACAGAACACAACTAAGAAAGATACTGATGTGAGCATAAATGGGGGAAACAACCCAGGCTAATCAGATGTAAGGAAGGCAACCTCGTAAGATTTAGAGTCCAACCTGGCATGAAAGGTAAAGTAAGATTGGTCAAACAGACAAACTTTTAGCTTCTACAAATACAGAGTTTCGACAATTTGTCTTAACGAGACCTACAAGGAATGAGAATAATCACAGAGTAAACCTCTTGGTTTTAAAATACTACGAGCATAACCCGCGCTCTACGCGACATGTTGGGGTGGGTGTGTTTGAGAAAGGAACTGATGCAGAGTACGAGTAGTAATTTTACTTTAATGCAGTAAGTGGAATACAATGTTCAAAGTACTTCTTGATACACAATGTTTTGGGTTATAGCATTGTCATTGTGGAACCCTTGTTTTGCAGTTGGTATAATTTGCAACATCAAGCCAAATGCAGTAACCGTTTTTGGCACTATTTCAGAACCATTTTATTTACTTTTTTTGTACCATGTACCTCATATGGTCTTTAAAATAATGTAAGCCGAATATCACGTTACTCGAGCGCAGAACAAAGTCGAAGATAGCGCGACACGAAACCACAAACTCGGAAATAATATACAAGATTATATATATATATATATATATATATATATATATATATATATATATATATATATATATATATATATATATATATATATATATATATATTTTTTTTTTCAGAAACTTGGTCTATCAACAATTATTTAATGCTGGGTTCTGCCATAGATAAAGACACATTGATTATGAACCATCATGAAAAACTGGAGATTGTTGGCAAGGTTAGATCAGCAGCCACTAATTGTTTAAAAAAGGAAGAATATCGCCACTGCATTGTCATGTTATTTATGAAAAGTCCCAGACAAGCTGAATACCCACCATACATTCAAAAAATGAGAATTACAGCTGTTGTTGAAATGGCCACCCAAGAGCAACAAGCAAAATTTACAACTTTGACAATGAAGTCTCTCTGACGAACCTTCTCAATAAATCTCTGACAATGTCTTCAGTTTGCATTCAGTGGTGGTAGTTGATCATAATGAGATGCAACTCACTCAAAAGTAGCAGCAGGAGACATTGGTGAAGGATTGTCGATTAATAGTAAAATACAGAAACAATGTTCCAAAATAACATCAAGCTCCATCTGATGCAGTTTGAGTGACTGTTTTGAAGAAAAATTGTTCCTGTTATTTTAAAGAATGTTTTGCATGATAATGCTTTACAAGTTTTGCCTTTAAATTATGAAATGTCACTGCCAATTGGCTGGGAGTTGGTGCTTCTTCAACCAGCCACAGCATCACAGCAAAGGACTTACGTGACTCCATAGGCCTGAGCCAATCTGTGAACTTTCTGATCAGGATTTCTGCACTTTCTTGCCAGGACATATCCTCCCTTCTGGACTTGGGGTAATGGCCACTTTTCCTGCAAATGTCTCCTGTTCCTCGACATTCAATTGGTTCTTTTGACAATGTGCTTGTGAGAGTCAACATCTCTCTGGCTGTTGTTAGAGTAAATCTCTTTGGAAGTCTCAGCTTCAAAGAGTCTGGCAGTTCACTTAGGCTGACTTCAGGACTGGTCTTCCATCTCCACCTCTCCTAATATTAATGTCACCGGGAAATTCTTCCACAAAAGCCTGCTCTTCCTTATACACAAGTGTATCCTATCTCATCTGGAGATAATACACCCATACTCTCACCCCTGGCACACTGAATCCCATGATTACTTTAAAAATTGCCTTCTTTTCCTGCAAGGCAAATATAATCAAAAGCAACCTCAGATCAACAAGTGTGTATTCACTCTCAGAAGATCCAGAAAACGATGTGGCCAACCTCAAGGTCGAACCTTCAATCTTGTCTGCAGCATAAATGTCCTGGTGGTGCCTTCTCAAGCCTATCTCTGGTGTATGCTCCCTTCCCTTCCATAACTTCAAATGGCACCACAAACGACTCTGCTTTTGAGAAAGCTAAATGCCTCAATTCCATGTTTGCTTCCAAATCTCATATACCAAACTCCTTGTTCCCTATATCTACCCTACCTTATCATACTGAAATGCTCCTGAACAGGTGGCTAATTTTTGGGGAGAACTGAAGATGGAGAATTTTCTTGCAAACCTCCATTCCAATGATGCAACAGCCTTGGACAGAATCAGCACATGTGTCCTAAAAACCTGATCTGCTGCTCTTGCTCTTCCTATCAACCATGTTTCCCCTATCATTTTCTCTTGGTCACCTTCCATATATTGGGAAGTCAGCGAAAATCACTGCAATATACAAACATGGCACAGAAACTATAAACTACAGGCCGATTACTTACTTCCAATTACAAGCAAAGACATGTTATTTATCATCATGAATGACATCAAATCCTTCCTTTTCTCCAACAGCTTGATCTCAGATCAGCAGTTCAGATTCAAACAGGTCACTCCAACCTGGACATGCTGCTTCTACTCTCCCAACAAGGGATGGAGCCCTCATTCTCAGACATGAGATCAGGGTCATCTCTCTGGACATATCTTAAGCATTTGCGTGTGGTATCCTGCGTTTCTCACCAAACTCTCTGCCTACTGCATCCAAGGCCACCTCCTCTCATGGCTTTCTGACTTCCTCCACTCGTATAGTGAGTCAGGTCAGGTCAGGTCAGGTCAGGTATCGGAGCATGCACCAGAGCAGTGCGTCAGTGTCCATTTACAGCTGGTATTCCAGGGGCCTCCATCTGGCCACCCCCCCCAGGCAGATGCCTGGCCCATCCCCATCTCCTTGAGATGCTGATCAACCTGCTGCAACTACGAGGAACGTGGTCAGCCCATTGCTCTCCTCCACTCACGAGGCTCCCTTGCTAAGATAATCTGGTGAGCAGGATCAATGTCAGGAAAACGAGCTACATGCCCAAACAGCCGCAGGTGATGCTCACGGATGATTCAGGTAATAAATCTCATTTCAGTCTCTCTCAGCAACCGCTCAATGGACACAAAGTCTGACCATGAGAGCCAATGATTCTCTGAAGAGACCTGGTACCAAAGGAATTAAGTCTCTGTTCCAGATCTCTGGTCAGAGTCCAAGTCTCACATCCGTAGAGCAAGACTGGAAGCACCAAGGACCTGAAGACTCCATTTTTCATCCTCCTGCACAGGTACCGGCATTGCCACGACCCATGATCCAGTGAATCCATGTCTCCCCATGACCGACCCAGACATCTGTTGACCTCTGGCTCACAGCCAGCAGAGAAATGAATATCACTGCCAAGGTAAGTGAATCTCTCCGTGACCTCAACATCCTCACCACAAACAGGTACAGACAGGATAGCAGCATCCAATGTCATTGAAAGCATGGCTCTTAGTTTTGATGCAGAAAACCCGTAATCCCAGCGGCTCTGAATCTTCATTCAACACCTCGAGGGTCCCCAAAAGGATATCTGGAGTCTCCACAAATATGACTGCATTATCTGCGAAATCAAGGTCAGAGATCTTGACATTCCCAAACGATGCACTGCAGCTTGATGTCTCTGACATCCTCCCCAGAATCCAGTCCATAGAAGTGCTGAAAAGTGTGGGGCCAGTACACACCCCTGACGAACTCCATAACAACTGGAAATAAGTCAGAGATGGTATCACCACATTCACAGTACTCTCAGTAGCAGAGTATAGTTCAGACATGAGGTCAATCAGTTTTGGTGGCACCCCACAAAGACCAAGAATCCTACAGATGGCATCCCAATTCACTGAACCAAATGCTTTATAGAGATCAACATAAGCTGCAAGCAGCCTCTGCCCAAACTCTCATCTGTGTTTGGTGAGGACCCGAAGAGCAAGGATACAGTCAATCATTGACCTCTTTGGTATAAAGCCTGACTGCTCTAAATGCTGGTGCTCAAGGAGACGGTGGCGAATCCTTTCAAGAATTATCCAAGCAAAGACCTTGCCCGGCACCGAGAGCAGCGTCACCCCTCGGTAGTTGATGCAGTCTTGGAGATCACCCTTCCCTTTCCAGAGAGGGACATCAAGGCCCCTCTTCCAGTCAGTTGGGATGATGCCTGTGTTCCACTCAGAGCACAGAACTGCATGCAACGACATGAGTGCAGCATTTCCACCAGCCTTGAGAAGTTCAGCTTTACCCAGATCAGTTGATCAGCAGATCCCATGAGCTTTACCCCATTTCAACCGGTTCACTGCAGCCTGTGTTTCCACAAACAAAGGTGGACCACAGTTGATTAGAGGGTCAGCAACAGGGATTGTAACACCCCTGACATCCAAGTTGACAGCTGGTGGATCAGCCTGGTACAGCCCTCAAAGTAACCGGCCCAGGATGCTTTCACATCGGACTCCTCTGTCAAGACCCTACCACCCTCTGCTCTAACTGCAGTACAGCGAGGGATGGGCTTGGGTGAACGCAATGTGCCAATTTCCCTATAAATAGGCTGAGAATCACTTGACCACAGGTGATGCTCCACCGCCTTCACAGATTCCTTGTACATAGGCCTCTTTGTCCACCCTTCGTACACGTACAGTTTTATGCCTCAGCTCCCTGAACAGCTCAGCTCTGCCATTCAGCCTGGCCCTGCGACTCTGGGCAATGGTACCCAGCGTCCCTTGAAACACAAAATTCTTCTTCGCCTTCCGATGAGTTTCAAGACATCCACCAGCAACATCAAGGACAATGGTCTTGAAGGTACTCCACAACTCTTCAGGATCCCCCAAGGCACCCTAACCTCCCAAATCACCCCTCAGCTTGTTCACAAACTCCTCAGTTGCCCTCTCATCCATGAGCTTCCCAACATCCAGCCTAAGCTGGGATGGTACCATTCTCCTGGATTTAAGCTGCAACTTAAAAGTTGCTACAACAAGCTGGTGGTCAGTGTTGAGAAATTGAGTACTCTGGTAGACCCTGCAGTTCTGGATCATTCTCCAGTGGCCATCAATGAAGACATGGTCAATCTCCTTTGCCACACCGCCAGCATTGCAATACCAAGTCCAGCGATGAGCTTGTGGGTGCTGAAACCATGAAACAGCCACCCTAAGTCCATGACTTCTTGCAAAGTTAAGGAACTTAGTGCTATTCTGCTTCACAGTTCCAGACCCATGGGGACTAACACACATCTCATAACCATCCCTACCAGTTGCAGTCGATGCATTGAAATCCTCAAGACTGGAAGAGTATCTTGCCTGGGGCACCAATCAACCACAGACTCGAGCGTGGCATAGAATGCGTCCTTCACAGTGAGATCATTTGCCTCAGTTGGAGCATGTTCAGAGACCAGGGACATGACACCAAAGGAGTGACGAATCCTTAGTCTCATAATATGCTCGTTGACCGGTGTTGCCTCAATTATCATTGGAGTCAGCTTATTGGACACAGCAACAGCAACTCCTTGGGCATGTTAACCATCAGAGTGACCAGGCCAATAGTGGGTGCAACCACCCGTCATGATCTCGCTGCAATCCGTTCTCCGAACCTCAGAGAGTGCTGCAATACCGATGTCCAAACACTTGAAATTGGATGATAACAGAGACAGGTGGTCATCCTCTCTTGGGGATAGGACATTCCAGTCACACACCCGAAGGGACTGCCTCAAGTTAACCCAATGAGACTGCTGTCTGGTAGACGACACCTCAGCACCACCCAGACACACTCTCCCACAATCTGACCTGGGAATATTACCCAGTGGTTTCCCTCCTCTCATCAAAGATTGGTGTTCCCAGAGGCTTTGCCCCAATCCCATCATCCGGTGAGCTGCCCTGCAAAGGGACACTGCACAGGAGGTACTCCCACGGAGTGGGTTTTCAGATTTTTAAAATGCTTTTGGAATGTTTTGCGGAATGAAGGGTTTTCCGGTGACCGGAGTACAAATCCTGTCACCAACCTCCTAATAAAAAATAACCAAACTGCCAAAGGACGTCCGCAGACACAGTTCAGCACTAGATATGGATGGCTGTTGGCTCACAACGAGCTCCTCCGCCCTTTGACAGGTTTTATTCTTCATCCTGCTGGGTGTCCATATCATGCACCCTCTTCACCAAGAAACTTGGGTGGGGAAGATGGTTTAGTCGCCGACAACCCGACCATAGAACAGCTTAGTACTGGTTTACATGGTACCTGTAGTAAGTCACAGATTTGATCTGACCTGATCTGACAGTAGTGAGTATGTGGCTCCAAATGGCATCCTCTCGTCTCCCTTCTCTGTTGAGACTGAAGTGCCCCAAGGCAGTGTCTTGAGCACAGTCCTGTCCCTCATCTTCATCAACGATTTTTCCAATTCTCTGGAAAATCCTGTTGATCTCTTTGCTGATGACTCCATCCTCTGCTGTGGCATCTCACCACCATAAAGCAGACAGGCAACAGTCTCTTTCTTCTGCAGATCTTGATAGAATCAGGAGCTGGTCCAACACTTGGAATATGTCTTTGAACTCTGACAAACCCCACACTCTCTCACTCTGTCTCTCTGAAAGGACTGTCATGTGAACCCATGATCAACTTCCTTAACAAACCTATTGAAAAAGTTGAGTCACTCAAACTTTTGCTTCACACCATTTGCCATAATCTTTCCTGGGAAAACCATCAAAGTTGGCTTTCAATCCCAGTCACCAACTGGGCATCCTCCATTGTGAAAAGCCTTTCCTTGGAAAATCTGAACTTTAATCAACTTGCAAGGCCTTCATCTGATGCTTGATGGAGTCCTGCTCTCTCCTTTGGACTGACACCCCTTACTCATACCTTGCATTTATAGATGTTGTGGAAAATAAGAATCTCAAAATCATTGGTATCTCCCATGATGAACCTAAGTATCTGAATCTGTTACTATCAAATTACTGACCGGTCAGTGGCCTCTATCTTCTACCACCTAATTTCTGGTCTTGCAACCTTTGCCCTCGTCTTGCCCTGTCCACCTCCTTCCCCACCCCACCCCCAGGCTTCTGCAGAACACACATGGTCTACTGATAACTACCTTCTGGTGAAACTCCAGATATCCAGGCTAACTGCTCACCGACACTAATTTGTTACTCTTTTGTTTCACCTGTGTAACCAACTTCCTCATTCTGTTCTACCCACCTAGGGCTTCAACATAAAATCCACAGCTTCAAGATGGATCCTCACCACCACCTCAGGAGATCCACCATCCATACTCATATTTTCTTCCCTTTGTAACCCTCCCCAAAGCAACCCTTCCTTTCCAGGTTATTCTGTTTTTCACCCTCATCCACTTTTTTTGGTTTTTGTTCCACAGTTTTTATCCTTGGTTTCCCTTCCTCTTCTTGCTGTGTTTAAGCTTGCATCCAACTTGTTCAACCCGTTTGCCCCCCTCCCCCCACTTTTTGATGCCATTCTTTCCCATGTCCATTCTTCCTCCAAATCTCCCTCTGATGTGTCCCTTAATTCTGGTCCAGCAGACATTTGCTCATGACAATTAAAAACTATAGTGTTATGGGAAAAGATTGCAAATAATGTCATAAGTGGTGTCAGGAGTGGGATAGTGAACTGTGGAACTGAAAGAGAGAATAATGAAAATAGCAACAGCTGAGTGTAAACATCAGCAACAAAATAAACTGAAAGGTTGGCCAATTGAATGGCAAAATTTATATCAAAAACATTGACTTCGATCAGCAAATTAACTCCTACCATTAGAAAACAAACCAGTAGAATCTGAATGTTGACTTCACAGGTCTTTGGGGTGTCTACATAATCAGGTTTTTGTAACACTTGAAATATTGAATGTGCTCAGCCAAAAATAAAAAAAATATTAGAGAGAGAATTACATGTTTATTACTTTTGTTTAACTAGTCTTCAGAGTACCATTACAGATCATTTGGAAATGTACAGAAATTTGATGGTACTGTTCCCTTGCCAAATTGTTATTCCTAACCCCAGATATTGGCCTAGAAATATGGACATTTGTGAAACACAGCTGGCTACCATGTTTTGCATAGCTGACAAAAGGCCTGTGAATATAGGATTGGAAAAGTTAACCAGGAGGATGTAGCAAAGATAAGTTTTGAACCAGAGTTTGAGAGAATAATAAACCCTTGTGACCTGTCATTCAAGATCTTGAAAAACTGGTCTGGCATGTTAGCACGGTGGCTTGGTGATGAGGACATTGGACTGCCATCTCAAAGGTTGTGGGTTTATAATCAAACTTAGAGCAACAATATTCAAGATTTGGTTTCTCAGCATGTTACAACCATGCCAATTGCTATTTCATTGTTGCTTTCAGGGGAATCAACATGGCTGCTATCAGAGTATTAACATAAAAACCCAGCTGGCATACTAATGACTTTCAGTATTCCAGCTGGGTTTTGTGGACGAGGTTCACCCATAAATCAAAGGCGTTGGTATGGCAAACAGATTACACCCCAACACCCTTTCAGGGATGGGTTAATTTGTCTATCTCCCCTTAAACCAATTTACTCATGGGAGGAGCCAGTTTCCACTTCGGTGTTTGCTCTTGAATGTCCTCAGGGCACTAGAATGCTTTTTGAAAACAGCTCCAACTTCATCCCAGAGAAAGAAAATAAAAAAAAACATACCAATACAGCAGTTGATACATTCTTGTATGTCTTATTTCAAAGACATTTTCAACATGCCTTCAGGCTTAACAACACAGAAGTCCAAACATAACTGAGGCAAAGGAAAAGGTCTATTACACCTCAATCATGAAAATTGCTATCACCTCATAGTGCACAGTGTATATTAACACCTCAGATGACACATTATACAAATTGGACCTAAATATGTCTGCCTCTTGCAATCAACCATGTGAAGGGGAACTGAACAGTAACTTCCCTTGTTCAAATTCCCTTGCTTGTATCCAAATATGGCCCACGTAAGTTTGTTGCCTTTTTCCTCTGTCTCCACGCTCTTCTATGAGCCTGGATAATAGGAATAGGGAAGAAGGTAAGCAACATAATGTGAAGCCAGGGCCAAGGAAAAACGAAGAACAAACCCACTCTGTGAAAGTAAATCCTCAGCTCTGTGAATGGAATTGCGTGGTGTGGTTTTATGATGAACCACGTCAACATCTCTTTGATCATGTAATTAATTAAAATGAGAGAAAACCGCATGAGTCGCTTGAGTAGCCTCGTGATTTTCTGACACTGCAAGCTACAACAGCTGATGTAACATGTCAGGAATGTGCTGTGGACAGCTAGCTTCATCTTTGCTTGCTTCATATGGACAGACACCAATCATCAAAAGTGCTTTTGAACATTACAGTTGAATTCCACACTTGGTTCAAACAATGGCTGTTTCATGATGATATGGTTCCATATTCCTTTGTTCCACTGTTTCCTCTTTAAATGGTTTGAAGAGCAAGATAATGCAAAGTTACGAGCTTCGAGGCGAGCACGGTCATTTCAGGATGTCCATCTGATTGATCCTTTTAACAGGATGTACTTAGACCTGGAATTTGCTCACTCCACCTCGGCGCCATTCACCCACATCCGAAACAAACTGCAGATCGCATACTTACAACAATGGACGAAACATTTCCACCATCAAACATAGTCTTTGACTCGGTAAGTCCATAGTTTGGGAAACAAGTCCTTAGTTCCATTATGATTCATCGTCAAATAATGTAAACCTTACAGCTGATATCTGTTATTTTGTAGGAAAATGAGCTCAGGCAGTCAATGCATGTAAATAACTTGCCATGTCTGTGACGTATTATGCTTTTAATTCCTCATCGTACACATAGTGTTTTACAAGTGCAATCAGTAAGGACCTTGTACCATCGATATCAGTGATACAAAATTTTACACAAATTATATATGGAAGCACATGACTCATTTTGGTATTTTGTGAAGGTGAAGCCAGTACTTCTCGTGTGGAAAGATTCTCGGAGTGCATGGTGGTGTTCAGGCTCCTTGGGATATGAGGGGATGCTTGGGGTACACGGTGGTGTTCAGGGTGTGTGCGGTGGTGTTCTGAGTACTCTGAGTATGCAGTGATGTTTGGGATACACAGGAGTGCTCGGAGTACATGGTCGTGTTTTGGTATGCGGTGGTTGTTTTGGTGGTATACGGTAGTTTTTGGAGTGAGTGGTGATGTTTGGGGTGCTCTGTGTTATTTGGGATATGCAGAACTGCTAGTGGTGTGGATGTGTTTGAAGTGCTTGGGGTTCTTGGGGTGCTTGCGGGACAGGGTAGTGTTGTGGTGTACGGAGATGTTTGAGGCATGGGGTAGTGGTTGGGTGCTCGGGTTACATGGTGGGTACATGTCTGCGGGACACCAGTTGATGTTTCAATAATATCCAAGAAATAAGGCTCACTTCAAATATAAACACAAATGCTAATCCTCAAAAATAATCAGTATCATTTCTTTAAGTTGTTAAAAACAATGTACGTTGTTATTATAGAATAATGTAATATGGAATAATCAATAATAATATGGTGCGTGAAGGACCCATTGTTAATCAATAGCTTACTCTAACTTGTTATTATCTCTTCAAGTTTATGTAAAAACTTTTTGTATTTTCCTTCGACTGTATATTTATTGGCGTATTTTAATTTATCTAAATCAATGCTTATTGCAGGTTAGTTGTTCACATTTTTTGCATCCTCTTCCCTAAAAAATGCTATTAAGTATTAACTGCGAAATCATTAATACATCGCCGGTAACCCGTGGGTAAACTGCCGGTAAATTGCCGCACAATTGACTTGTCTCAGACAAGCATCCTAACTCGCGTCTCCCTGCAACTAATCTGTGGTTCTCTTAAATTTTTTATCCGCATTGGCTAATAAGGAAAGGACATTTTCTCATAAAGTTTGCTATAAAATTGCAGGATTAATCATTCGGTTCGACCACGCGCTTTACCAATGGGGTCGCATTTCAAGATGGCGCCTCGTGTGACGTTAGAGTATCTTGCATAAAAAAAAAAAAGACGAAGCTCTGGTCTGCTTTTGCTCATAACATCGAGAAAAGTTATCTTTACTTTACTTTCAACAAAAATTATCTTCACTTTCAACAAAAGTTATCTTTACTTTCAACGTGCCGATGACTTGAACAATTTCAAACTGAGAGAGAAAAATTCATCCTCGCGTCACAAACATTTGGCCTCCTTTTCTGGATAGTTGAGTAAGTATTGAGTACTTGATTAACTTTATTAAAAGTTGAAATAGTTTTAATAAAAGACATTCATTGCGAGTGTGTATTGCATGCTGCAAAAAAGTATATGTTCATTTATTCAAATCTATCCGATATTGTGAGCATAATACCGAATGTACGAATCACTACGTATTGTAAATAATTACAAGGATTGAAAAAGATAAGTGTACCTTGCATGTGCCATTTACTTATTAAATTAATTATATATGGCACTGTACATACTGGTATGCAGATATAAAGATACGTGCTCATGTATTATAATGAAATACACCTCGTATTGACATGTTTGTAAGTGGAAATGCATTTGTCTGTGGTACTAATATTGGGCACATGGATTAATTATAATGGTTATTAACAAGGGTTATTTAAATAAAGAAGGGAAATTTATTTAAATGACCAACAATATTCAAGTTAATTTCTTAGGTACTATATAAATTATTACACGTTGTACCGGCATTCATACAGGTATCTTTAATGAGGCCCTAAATCGAACCAAGCATGTGCCCGATAATATTTTGTTGATAAAGGTAATCATAATTGTACGAAAGCTGAACCTGTGATAAAGGATGAGCAGGATTATATGCTAGACGTGGTTTTCAATATTTCTATATAATCATGTTTTTATCTTCTCGATATGTGTGTATACGTTGTACAACCGTTGTCATTCCAGATCCTTCATGAACTGGTTGGGCAGACCTGACATTTGACTGGAGGTGACAGGAGTTTGTAAATTGTTCAGCTTGCCCTTTTTTGTATATACAGAGTTGAGGATAATTTGCATACTCTTCATAAAAGACACTGTGGGATCTTTATTGTCCTCCAACAACCAGTGTTAGCAGATGCCTCCAACTATCACTGTGACAGGTTGAAGGAAATAAATATATATATATATATATATATATATATATATATATATATATATATATATATATATATATATATATATATATATATCCTTCAACCTGTCACAGTGATGCCACCAAGCTGTAACTAATGAGTGAGGGGTAACATTGGGTTTACAATGGCGTCTCAGCAGGCCCACACTCAGAATGGGTCCATAACCACATCACCAGAGGTTTTTCAAATGTAAAAATCCTGTTACATTTCAATAAAGAACATGTGTGTGTATATATATATATATATATATATATATATATATATATATATATATATATATATATATATATATATATATATATATATATATATATATATATATTTTAATGCTACTTTTGAAAAGCAAACTATTTGAAAGGTGTAAAAAAAATTTTTGTATACAAATGACAACTCACACGTTTGTTTGGCACCATGCCCCAAAAAAAGGTTAATCTGGCCCTGTTGAGGGGGGGGGGGGTCAGATGTATAGATTTAGATGATCGCATCATTCACACGTTGATCTACACAGTGCACATCTGGCAAATCCTCAAGCAAGATTCTTCCACACATGGAAATCAATAATTATTTAATCCATGCGTATTTGTTTTCCAGTCAATATTTCATTTTATTAGTCTCGTGATTATTCTCATGTAATGTGGTCTTAATAAATTATAACATTTATTCTCCTTCGCACCAACAGATATCTCACAAAGTGTGAACTCAAGTTTCACTCGGGTACAGTGTGAAGTGCTCTACTGTACCCGACAGGGAAACTAATACAAGTTTGTAAAAACAACCTCATATGACGGTATTTGAAGGATAGCCTGGCCTGAATGTCCAATTATCGCCACCCGTGAGCTGGTGTTTCCCATCGCTAACATCAAGGGACCCAGTAGAGTCACCTAGTGATGTTGAGAACTGCTCTGAAGATCGTGTCTCACTAGGGACTTTACCCTGAGGTCGCCAAAAAGGCCTATAAAGCCGGCACGCACCTCCAGTGGGCCCTGTGTGCTATGAACAGTCTGGGTGCCTTACCTTGGGTCTGTTTCATACCGGGCTTGCTGCGGGTTCCCATTGGCTCACAGTGGCACGTGTGGTTGGAGAGGGCGGCCTCGCACGGGAGGAGAAAAGACAGAAAAAAAAACGATCGCAGGAAGAAAAAACATTTCCTTCTTTCTCACCCCCCTCTCCCCCCATCCCCCAAAGTAAATTAATGAGTATGAGTTCTTATTTGATGAACGCCGATTTTGTGGAGACCACGTTCCCACCATGCGAAGAATACTCTCAAGGAAACTACATCTCAGAAGCTGGAAAAGAGTTCTTCGCTCAGCCCAGCACTACCACCGGGTTCCCTGGACGCCCATGCAGCTACGATCATGGCCTTGGGAAGCCACGAGGTACGGATGGCGCGCACGGGGGAGCCACATCAGCTGAGTCCAAGTCATGCATGGTGAAGAGTTCGTCCAGCCAAAGCGAAAAGGATGAGCGGAGGCAGCCTGTGGTCTACCCATGGATGAAGAAGGCACACGTGAGCACAGGTGAGCCTAGTGAGCACCACTGGACACAAGTTTTGACAGCTCATCCTTCCGACTGTAGTTTTCCGAATGAACGACTGCCATTTCCAAAGACCAATTGCTTTGGGCGAGTTGTAGGGCTTTACAGGGTGAGAAAACGAGCATTTTCCTATGATCAGGCGCATGCAAGGTGCATCCCAACAAAGGGTACCAACGGGTCTCCGTCCCTTTATTTACCCTGGATGGCCTGATCAGCTACGAAGCAAATTATTTCCCTTTTATACCCAAGAAGGTCTCTGCCCCCTTATTATGTGAGTGTCCCAGATAGCATGTCGAGTTTGTACTCGCATGTATCTGGAATACCCCGTCCCACCCCCACAATGATACCATGCGTGTGGCTGTTTCCCGACCCAACCTCGCAGTGAACGATATGGGTGACGAAGCGGACAGCAGAAGAGCTCGGACTGCCTATTCTCGGCAACAGGTGCTGGAACTCGAAAAGGAGTTCCATTTCAACCGCTACCTGACGCGCCGCCGTCGCCTTGAAGTTTCGCACAATCTTGGCCTTAGCGAGCGTCAGGTCAAGATTTGGTTCCAGAACAGGAGGATGAAGTGGAAGAAGGATCACAAACTTCCCAACACAAAGATCAGGTGCACCCCATTTGGGCCTGCAACGGCTTTTGGGCACTAATGGTGTATCCGCATCGGCGATTTGACCCCCCATGCAGTCTTTAGAACATCATGTAATGTCAGCAAGAAGCCTCATGCAGGTGGACTCTTGATTGCCTCAGACATTGGATCGACAGCTGTAGACCATCGACGGCAGAGGCTGCGTCATCAATGGCCAACCCGTGCACGACCTACAGGAGACGCGACGCTTGATGGCCCGCTGCCTAGTTGTCATTATAATCCTTCTAAGATTTGAGTATTTTTATAAACCTGCCAGTCGGAGCAGGCTTGTATCCAACAACAATAGACAGGTATAAGGTGTTTACCTTCTGTGCCATTTTATACTCCCTATGATGTTCAGTGATGTTGCTGGATTGGAAGCGAATTTGCACTTTTTCACTCCTCGTTATAAAATCACCGACTCGTCGTTGTTCCTTTTTATAAACGACGATGATTTCCTGTTCGGAGGTGAAAAGGAGTTTTCTATTTATGGAGCGGTTTGTTTGGTCCATCAAGCATTGTATTGATTGTCATTATAAAGGCAAACCACTCCAATCATTTATATTTTCATGTTGTTATCATACAACGTGTGTCATTATTAAATATAATCTATGCCAGAGCAATAATGGTGCAAGCGTTGCCGTAATTAAACGGTTACTGCATGTTTATGCCATGTTATGATACATTCTCAATGCAGTGGAGTATAATTTCCTTTTTCAGTAATTGTTTTCAGTAAAAAAAATAAGGTCGAACGTGTTGCTTTTTGATAATAAAGCATACATCAGCCTTGTACATTTTTGATTATATAGTATACATTAGCTGACATGAAAGGTATAATCAGAATCTGATCACATATAGCAAGGTCTCATGTGGGGCGTTGATGGGGTTTTGAGTTGATCTTCCTCTCATGGCAATGTACTTTCAGCCTCATATGTACATCGTGATGGGAGTCTAATGAAAGGTAATACATATTTTCAGGTACCTGGAATTATGTAATCCCCACTATCATCGTTTTAACCACAATAATGCTTGAAATAATAAGAGCACACACGTCAAATGTGTCAACAACCATTTCGGCTTTGTCTATAAGCTGTTTTGAGTGAAGAGTGAACTTCATTGTTGTTACAACTTTAGTGTTATATCAAAGGAAACATTTATTTATATGGTCATGGAAAAACAGAAGTGAATAAAAATGTATGAAGTCTTTTTCGGATTCCACAAGAACCATACTTCAACCACGAATGTAACACTACATCGGTGCTTATAACACCACATCGGGTTCATAACGACATCGTTTGGTAACCCTACGCCATTTCTATTTGTGCAGTTAGAAAACTTGAAATAAATATATATATATATATATATATATATATATATATATATATATATATATATATATATATATATATATATATATATATATATATATACATATATATACATATATATATACATATATACACACACATACATGGAATGTTGAACACAACAATCTCATTCTATATATTCATATGGTTTAGAAATTATCACCAATATAGCTTGTTTATGCAGGACTATGGTTCTTTCCTATACATGCCTTAATATTACTCCATGTATTATTACAAATAAATCCAGTAAATACACGATATTTTGTGGGGTTTTTTTTGTTTTGTTTTTTTACACTCGCGTCTTTCATCCTCATAAAAAGCAATTTGAATCGTATAAGTTACGAAACAAACGACTTTATTCTTTACTGAAGCATAAGAATAAGCGAATTTATTTTGGTACTAACATATTTATCGGCATTTGATACAAAACAGACAGAGAACTATCTGTGGATGTGGATATATATATATATATATATATATATATATATATATATATATATATATATATATATATATATATATATATATATATATATATATATATAAATAAATTATATATATATAAAAAATATATATATGGAAGAATAATTATTAATTTGCAAGAGAATGCATCTTTTCACCACCAAGGCGCTCCCTCGTTTGATTGTTGTGCAAGTGTGAGAAAAGACAAAGAAACGTGAAATATGATCAGATGTCAGAGGTCCCCAACCGACCCCCACAAACAATCTGTGCATACCTGCCATAGCACGAGTCGGTATGTCTTCCTCATAAGGATCCAACGATTTGCTTGGTTTCAGGAGTCTTAGCCCTTCTATTGTACTTACAAACTACTTCTCATGCGCCTTTGAGGCAAATTTACTGCTCCTGTACTATTGCTTACGATGGACATGTAGATACAGCCCTGTAAGCATTTAGCTCTTATTTGGTCGTTTGTAAATATTCAAGTAAAGGCAATGATATCACCCATCATTCTGCAACACCATGTACAATGAGAATGAGTAAAGTGATGGACAAAGCACGAGAAGTCTCCAAATGGCGTAGAGAGTTAAGCAATCAGCGTAGGTTTGCAAAAGGAACATTTCTGTGAGTACAATAGGAGCCAGGCCAAAGGGCTCGCATTGTCAGGACGAGGCAAGAAAAATTGGCCGAGAGTTCACCAGCAGGGCACTCGTTTTGACCGATCACGGGCTGTCCTGCCGCCGATTAGCCGAACCCTTGACCCGGTACTAAGGCCCAGCCTATCGAGGACATTCCTGGGACTTGTCTCCACGAACGTGCCAGCATTTGTGTCCCTTGCGCGTCCCTTGTGAAAATGCGGCGCCATGTTGGACGTTCCGCAAAAACCTCCATCCTGTTCCATTGGGCAGCGATTAGCAGATGCCACCGCTCCAAGGAGGACGGGGGAATGGCTATGAACGGCATTGAGGTATGTATGTATGTCTGCTCAATTTCCTTTTTCTGAGGTTCCCTCCTCCTGGGTTCATGCTGCTTGTTCCTCCATAAAGAGTTGGCTTGTCTTCATCATCTTGTACTAAATTTGCTTACCCTCGTGCTATGCATGTTAATGTTGGTGTATTATCTGAGCGAAAAGAGGCAATTAAATAATTACTTTATGAACACACATGTTATATTTGATACTCTTGGACAAGTCCACCATTTTTTCCAAAGAGTGCAGAGTTATTATTTCCCCACACGATTTTTTATTATATGTCCCATATAGTTTTTTTTTGCCACCAAGGTGTAAGTAGTGGAAATTTATCAGGTTAGATTCCTGAATTGTTCATTCTGTTCCACATTGTGCTGTTATTCTTTCACAAGACATTACCTTTGTGGAATTTTTTTGTCTGAAGGTGTGCATACGATTTACCTCCTTAAGTTGCAGAATCTTCTCTGGTCTTTACAGCATAATTATATAACAAACAAAATAAGTCTTTCGCAAGTTAAAAAAAAAAAAAAGAAAAAAAAAGTGTCGTCGGGTTGTTTAAAAGGGGGTTCTAATCCAGTCGAAACCTTTCAAATGCTTGGATCATACAGTCTTATAGAAATGAATAGTGATTAATACTACTACTACTACTACAACTACTACAACTACTATTTATAACCAGCTACTACTTCTTTAACAGCTCCAATTTTTCCCACTAAATTACCTATTTTTTTTATAACTATAAATGAAAAATAATAATCCTTAAGTGATGGCATACACTTTGCTTGGGCTGAGACTGGTCCAAGGACAGGCCATGGACACGTCCCCCCTGGAAGGATGAACATTTGAAACATCACTACAATGCTGTAACACCAGGTTTGAGGACATAATTCATAAAAAAAATTAAATGCACATCTCATCCACAATGTTACTTTTGTGATCTCTGCATTTGATGACACCACCTAACCACAGCCTGCTTCATTCCGTGTTTTTTGTAGAGTAACGGCCTCGCCATAGACATAGTTGCTTTGTACAGTAAACAAAGAACTTCATAAAGCACATAAAACGCATGTATTGAACATGCCGTACGCAAAGCATCATCATATTTACACTTTATAGAGGTTTTCTCATAAACGAGTGGAATTAGTGGAATAAGTAAAAGTGTTTAGAACTGAAGGTGCCCACAAACTAGGAAACAACAATGATATGCAGTATATATCATGTAGCACATAAACAATGTGTTTACATCCAATATAAAATGAAATACAAGAAAAGTTGGACAGAGGAGGAGGACATTTGGCCCATCGTACACTTGTCGTGTGCATACCCCCGTTATGCCTATTTATCAATTTTATTTGTGTATAAAAAAATTAATAAAAAAAATATATTAAAATGAGGCTCTTGGAGGAGCGAGGTAACAGAGGGAAATTTGCTTGTCTTCCATGTAAATTATTCGTATTTTTAGCCACAAGTGGTCTAATTTGGCATTCACATCCCTTTTAAAAACAAATCTACAAATTTCATTTTATTGTACACATCTTACAAGAGTCAGGTAGTTTAGATAGGGTTTGCAGCAATATGATACATTCAGGTGACAAGTGCATACTAGAACTCAAAGCTGTGATCTGCTGCTTACCTTGTACATTGTCTGAATCAAAATGTACGTAAAAGAGAAGGTAAATGGTGCAACAAAGAGGAAAAGTATGGAAGAGGATTTAAAAAGTTCACCTTGCTGTTCCTTTTTTCACGTAACGTTAAATATTACACTGTAAATTGTTAACTTGTCAAATTTAACTCTTTTGCTACAATTATAAACAATAATCATACATAAATTACCATCTGCTGTTGTTTCCCACTGTAATACCCTTATGTTAAACAGTTTACTTAGTTTAAACAAGCATGTCTTCTTCTCCTTCTTATTCCTGTGCATATGGAAGCTTGGCTGCTGGTTTGCTATCATTTTGTTGGGGCACAACTATGCCGCTGATGCTGTGCCTATACCAGTACACTGGTACTCATTTCACTGACTTTGGAAGGATGACAGGCTGAGTCAACCCCACCTGGTGTTAATTCAGCAGCCAACAGGGCTCAAACTCAGCACCCGAGGATCCCAAACCAGCCACCCTAACCACGAAGCCAACACCAGGCTTATAACAAGCATGTAAACAAGCATTCTAATCAAATAGAAATTCAGAAACAAAAGAAACATGGATTTGAAATTTGAAACAATTATCTCATTAAATCATGAAACGTCTACAATTACTATAGGTATGTGTATAAAGTAATATAAATATATTTAATCACATATAGTGGTATGCACATTCACCTCTAAGCTGTCTAGCCTGGGGAAACATATCAACCCAGCTATAAACTGCCATCCTGGTGTTTCGTATTCATGGCAAAGCATCAATGTATGTCTTATTATTATTTCGTATGCAGCACATAGCTGTGGGTAGCATCTTTTGCTGGGGATTGGGTGTGGGGGTGGGGCGTCGCTGTGCTGCTGATGCAGTGCCCCATGTAGGTCAGAGCAGGAATAGAGAATTTGGCCGGTGTACCGGGGATAGCTCATCCACTCTTTGCGAAGGGCACTGTGGGATCGTTCACA
>NC_140963.1:79765063-79770063 GCF_056783735.1 Eptatretus burgeri | reverse complement strand
TATTTTACATGATTAGTGAATTATATTTTACATGATTAGTGAATTATATTTTGCATGGTTCAGAATTATTTTTTGCATTCGTGAAGTATATTTTACATGGTTAATGAATTATATTTTGCATTAGTGACTGATATTTTACTTGGTTAGTAAATTATATTTTACACGGTTAATGAATTGTATGTTACAAGATTAGTGCATGCTCTTTTTTACATGGCTGGTGTGATTGTTTTACACGGTTAGTGAATTGTATTTTACATGGTTAATGAATTGTATGGAAGATGATTAATAAATTATATTTTACACAGTTAATGAATTGTATTGCAATTACATGGTTAATGATTCGTATTTTACATGGTTAGTGGATTATATTTTATGTGGTTAATGAATTGTATTTTACATAAATAGTGAATTAATGTTTACATGGTTAATGAAATATATTTTGCATGATTAGTGAATTATATTTTACATCGTTAATGAATTGTATTTTACATGGTTAATGAATTGTATTATACATTAGTGAATTATGTTTTACATGGTTAATAAATTGGATTTTATATGGTGAGTGAATTATATTTTACTTGGTTAATAAATTAGATTTTCCAGGATGAGAATTATATTTTGATTAGTGAATATACGGTTAGTGAACTGGATTTTACAAGATTAGAGCATGTGTTTTTACATGGTTAGTGTGTGTGTATTAAACATGTTTAATGAAGTATATTTTACACGGTTACTGAATTGTATTTCACATGGTTGGTGAATTTTAATCTCAGTTGGTACTGCATGTATTTTACAAAGTTGGTGAATTGTAATCTCAGTTGGTAATGCATGTATTTTACATGGTTAGTGAATTGTAATCTCAGTTGGTACTGAATGTATTTTACAAAGTTGGTGAATTCTAATCTCAGTTGTTAGTGCATGTATTTTACACCGTTTGTGAATTGTAATCTCCAGAGTTTGTGTGTGTATTTTACACGATTATTGAATTGTATTTGCCATGGTTCGTGTGTGTATTTTACACAATTATTGAATTGTATTTGCCATGGCTTGTGTGTGTATTTTACACGGTTAGTGAATTGTATTCCTCATTCTTAGAGTGTGCATTTTACACGATGAGTGAATTGTATTCTCCATTCTTAGTGTGTGTATTTTACATGGTTTGTGAGTTGTATTCTCCGTGGTTAGTGAAATGTATTTTCCATAGTTTGTGAATTGTATTCTCCATGATTACTGAATTGTATTTTACATGGTTAGTGAATTTATTTTACATGATTATTGAATTGTATTTTACATGGTTAGAGCATGTATTTTACACAATTACTGATTTAATTTTACATGGTTAGTGGGTGTATTTTGCACAATTACTGAATTGTATTTTACATGTTATCTGAATTGCATGTACACTGTTTGTGTATGTATTTTACATGGTGACTCAATTGTATTTTACACTGTTGTTGAATTGTATTTCGCATGGTCAGTGAATTGTAATTTATACGGTTATTGAATTTTATTTTACACAGTTTGTGATTTATATTTTACACACTTTCTTGTCAAACTGATAATTCTGCATGGTTTATACCTTCTGCTCTCGTTCATTTGTGTTTGTGCTGTGTGCCATGCCCTCTAAAATACACGCACTGATGGTGAAAGTACAAACAAAATTTGCAGTGCATGGGGTCTTTGTTTTATTCGGAGGACGATGTGCATTAAAGGGTTTTTGTATCAACTCTGACCATCGCTGGGTGATCTATTGTTAGCGATAGTTAAACATTAAGCTTCTCTGTTCATTTGTCCTGAACAAAAGAGAAGATAAAATGTTTCTTCCCTGAAAAAAAAAAAAAAACACACACACACACACACACACACACACACACACACACACACACACACACACACACACACACACACACACACACACACACACACCCCCACACACACACACACACACACACACACACACACACACACACACACACACACACACCCTTATATTTCTGTGAATATGTGTACACGTGGGCGTAGGATGTACAAAGGTTATTCCATGCTCTGTGTAGTCGTTATGTATCGTTACGCAGTTTATATTTTTATTACCGTATTCAAATTTATTCCATTGATATACATCGTTACCATAAATATACTCATGCTATTATTATTCACAACACAAACCAACGCCATGAATACAACAGCCAAGAGGATGTGATTTTTCAGTGCAGGTGGGCCACCCTGTACATCTAGTTATTTTGCATTTTGTTTACATTGGGTCATTAACCTCCAACAACCTTTTACATGGTTAGTTAGCGATAGTTAAACATTGATCTTCTCAGTTCGTACTCGGGAAATATCCACCATATGGTGAAATACGAGCATAATATGAGGCATCTCATGTTGACATGTTTATATGTATCCTTGCTTTCCGTACACATGGAGACATATACATTGAGCAGCTGCAGACATGCAATATGATGGTGAACCATAAATGTGCTTAGCACATTGCACAAAAACAACAGGCATGAGCTACCGACCAGGGTGGACCATCACAGTGTGCATTTACCATTTGATAAATACACTTAACCCTGTTAATCACAGGCATCTCCATTTTCGGGCGTATCAACATATTTTTTTCTTTGTCTTTGTGCAGTGTATCTAACGAAGAGCTTTGCTGTTGTAAACAGTTTATAAACAAGGTATACTAATGATGTGTTCAAACCTTCATGAAGCCATTTTTGAGTGCGTGAATGCATACAGTTTTGTTTACGTAAAAGTGATAGGGCAGACTCAGGCAGCTGTTTAACGCAGAGCCCCCTCACCTCCCCCTCTTCCGAGCCTACTCACCCCCCCTTCAAGAGCTGATGAGGAGTCACTATTCAATACACATGTTTACCCTCTACGGGCTTGATAATTTACTTTTACATCCCATGCACGATCATTTTATGAGATGAGCACGACTGGAAGCGTTCACGCAAAAGCACCGAATGTTTACGCACATTCCAACCAACGGGAAATAAAAAAGGAGAAAGGATAAAAGGTATCTTCATGGCAGACATTCCCACGTGTTCAAGGTCCGTTTTGCTTGGAAAGGCCGCCGTCCCTGCAGGGTGGCCATTTGATGTGCCGATGGGTGGGAGAAAACATATAACTTCCCTTGGACTTTCCACTGTACAATGGAGCCATTGGTGATTGCACTGTGAAAATAAAAATAGAAATAGAGAAATAGAAGTGGAATGGAATAAACACGCGAAACACGGCACGGATCTGTGACGATGAGTCGGAGCGCAGTCACAGCGCCCTGTGGATGCATGGCCGGATGCAGTGCGAATGTGACATGAACAAACCCGCCCGACTCCTCTCCCTGTTCTTGCACCGCCTCGTGAGTTGCTCCGGAAAACAAGGCCCCTCTGTCGCTCATTCAAGCACCTCGGGCTTTGAGCCGAACGGCCGAGAGCGACTTTGGAGCTGTGTAATGTCCTGGGTGGGCGAGAGGAGATGGCCCAGGGAGCAGTGCGAGGTATTTTATTGAGTGTAGCGCCGTGATTGTTCCTCGCTCGTATGACTTATTGCATTTCCAGCTAGGGGTCACAGTAATGGCTTGCGGGTGTCAAGCACCGCGTAGCCATATGCTGTTTCCCCCCTCTGTTAGCCGCCTCTTTGGCACTATTACACGGCACGCGTTACGGCGGGCATAAAAGCTATTGATTTATGATGGCCCAGCGCGGTCTTTGAGCGTGCCTGCAGCGCCGTGCTGGGCAGACAAGCGGCCCTTGCTATGACTGATCTCTGGGCGCGTTTGGAAGGCGACGCCTGTTCTTTTGAAGGACGTGTTTATTCGCGCGCAATCTCCATTGCAGCGTCACACTACAGCCGTGCACAGCCTGCACCGTCACAGCCATGCACAGCCTGCACCATCACAGCTGTGCATGCCTTGCAGTGTCAGTCATGTAAATTATATAGGTTTTGTACATGCAACACTCACCTTGGAGCTTCTCTCCTATCGTGAATTTGACAAATTAGCAATACCTGCTCTCATCGAGAGTGAAATATGGTGCCAATACCCACTCCCTCCAGCAGGGATCAGTGGTTAAACCACTTGCACTATTTTCCGTGTACAGGTGAAAATCATAAATTGTCTCCCCCTACTCGCTGGAGGGGAAGGGGGTGTTATTTTGTGCACATCACCTGACTCTAGGTTCTCTGGGCACATATGCAAAATTTGTTGGAGATCAGCCCAGCCGTTTTCAACTTTATAATGATCAGATGTACATCCACAAATGAAGAGAATTGCCTTATTTTAGTACGATTTACATCCAGCCGCAACGATGGTACATTGTTGGTGTTGCCATTATTCCTGTTTTACGTTGTGCTCACACAATTGCTTTTGGAAAATATATATATATATATGTATATATATATATATATATATATATATATATATATATATATATATATATATATATATATATATATATATATATATATATATGTATGTATGTATGTATGTATGTATGTATGTATGTATGTATATGTATATGTATATATGTGTATATGTATATATATATATATATATATATATATATATATATATATATATATATATATATATATATATATGTATGTATATATATATATATATATATATATATATATATATATGTATATATATATATATATATATATATATATATATATATATATATATATATATATATATATATATATATATATATATATATATCCTGGGTTCACACAGGGTTAGTGGGAGGAGGGGATACCCGGTGCTGCCCAGCTTGGTGAGCTTTTTCCGGTAGTTGTGGAATGCGTTGGACATTGAAAAGCTATGGGGTTATTGGCTTCATGGTGGTTACCTTTTGCATGTGGGTCTGGTGGCAGCACTGCATGGCCTCACATCCCAATGTACACTTTATAGTGGACTTTGGTGGCCTCAAAACGGAAGTCAAGGCCAAGTTGTAGAAGCTTAAAACCTTGCCCAGATAATGAAGTCCTGA
>NC_140963.1:79710297-79747063 GCF_056783735.1 Eptatretus burgeri | reverse complement strand
AAGGTCTGAGCGGGCAACGTAGTAAGGTGCGAGCGACGTAGTAAGGTCTGAGTGAGTGACGTGATAAGATGAAGTGAATGAGGAATTACATTCCCAGTTCAGTCGCCTGCGCTACATTTGTGTTATTTCACCAGCAAAAGAGATATAAAATAATTTTATGAAAGGCGTTGCCACATATGACGTCATTGATTAAAAAGAATACTTTTATTCCATTATTTTGACCCTCATTTAATTTCCGTTGCAGCTGATAACTGCTGTGATTGCCTCTGTGTGAGGTATGTCATCTCATGTGTAAAATCATAAAAAAATATGTGGTGTAAAGATATTTATAAAATGTGTCACTGCGTGTGACATCAAACCTGGTGTTGGCTTAATGGTTAGGGTGGTGGGTTTGGGATGCTAGGATCCTGAGTTCAAATCCCCCTTGGTTGTTGAATTAATACCAGGTGGGGTTGACTCTGCCTGTCATCCTTCTGATGTCGGCAAAGTGAGTGCCAGCATGCTGGTATCCTGTGTTGGAGTGGAAACCCATCCAGGATTGTGTCCAATAGCCAAGGAGACTGCTTAGGCAGCACCAATGCTCTGCACAAAGTATGGTCCCAATGGATTGATGGTATGACATCAATGAATTTAATTGAATACTTAAATTTTGCGATGTGGTGTAAGGTAATTTTATTTGTGGGAGTTTGGAGGGAGGGGAAGGAGTGAACGGTGGGAGAGGGAGGGGAATGGGTGCGGTGGTCGTCCGGAGGGAGACTGTGGGGTGAGAGGAGGCTGAGGAAGGAGTATGGGTGGGATAAGGGAGGGAGAGGGATGGGAGGAGAGCAATGCCTGGTACCTTTGCTCATAATGAATAATGAACCAAATATAATGTATTTTACAATGGAAACTTGAGATTTTTTTTCCACTCCCAAAATGTAGCCAATGTGGTCAGTCGATACTCAAGGTGCACCTGAGAGCATATAAGAGCATCTCAAATCCCAAGGTTTCTGGACCAGGGCCCTTTAGCAAGCTCTGGACTTCTCTCCTGAAGGCCTTCATACTCGCACCATGTGGGCAAGTAAATATCCATCATTTTGATTTCTGTACCCCCCCCCCCCTTCTGCCTCCACATTTCAAAAATCCTGATATCTAAATATATATATATATATATATATATATATATATATATATATATATATACATGTTTGTACACACATACACTCACAATAAGCATTATGTATATCGTTTTGTGTCCCTGACACGAACCTCAAACGCTCAGAAAAAAAGTTAATAAACAGCAAATAAATATTATTCTATTGATATGACTTCCACGACTCCAGAACTCACTTCTATTGACAAATTCCTATTCCCTTCATTCCATATGTCATTCGGAAACCAGATCATGCCAAAATCATGGTCGAACCACACCACTCGCTCATTTGAGATAATTCCACGGGTTCTCAGCGACATCTTTTGGACAAGCAACGAATGACAGCGTAAGAGAACCGAGTTGTTCTGGCGAGGGACAGGCCACTGAAGCCAGTGATCTGTTTCACTCCAAAGGGAAATTATTGAGATCGTTTTTCTGAGTGCACCTTATGGCTGGGTCTTCCTAAATCATGGGGTTTGAACTACAGGTAAAAATGAGTGTCCAACACTCTCTGTGAAAAGCATTATTTTAGCTTTTTTTAAATTAGTTTGGGGTCTGAGAAGCAGAATTAGCTATATGTGTCAATTCTCATCCCCCTGCACTGCTCCCCCACCCTCTTGAAGGGGAGGACATGTGGGTGGCAATCCTGTCTGACACATCTCGACGATTTATCATTGAAGAATGTTGATTTTGGTGTCAGATGAAAGTCGAACTGGTGTACAATTGTAGAACACATTCACTTCAGGTATACTCACAAACATGCCCCCATGAGATGCCCCCATCCCAATCAATGAAGCCTAGTTCTGACAAGGCATCCCTTCTGCACATTATTAGCCCCCGTTGGACTTAGTCCGAAACGAGGGCTTATGGATTTGGTCTCGATTTCCGTGTGCGTGTGTGCCTGCGTGCGTCCGCAACCATATCTCGGATATGTCTTGACCGATTTTATTCCTACTTGGCAAAAAGAAAACACATGATGGTACACATGTGCACGTCATTTTTTTTGACATCAGATCCAAGATGGCCGACTGGCGGTCATTTTCGTTGTTAAAAATATTCCCGGTGTCAAACACGTCCTCAATCATTTCTCGGACATGCATTTACCGATCTTCTTCTAACTTGGAACACAGATTTTTAATAACGGCATACATAAGTACGTTGTTTTTCTTCAAGATCGGATCCAAGATGGCCGAATGGTGGCCATTTTAGTTGTTTAAAATAATCCCGGTGTCAAACACGTCCTCAATCATTTCTCGGACGGACATGCATTTACCGATCTTCTTCTAACTTGGGACACAGATTTTCAATAACGGAATACATAAGCACATTGTTTTTCTTCAAGATCAGATCCAAGATGGCCGACAGGCGGCCATTTTAGTTGTAAAAAACCCGATGTTGAACACGTCCTCAATCATTTCTCGGACATGCATTCACCAATGTTGTTTAAACTTGACACACAGATAAAAAAATGAGGGCCTACAAAAGCACATCATTTTTTTTTCGAGATCACATCCAAGATGGCCCACTGTTTGCCATTTTGTGACTTAAATGTGTCCCCAACCATTTCTCAGATATGCATGGTCCAATTTTGTTCAACCTTGGCACAAGCACAGTACATGATGGAATACACATGCTCTTCACTTTATTTTGCAATCTGATCAAAGATGGCCGACTGGTGGACTGATGGCCATTTTAATTGTGCATAAATATGGGTGAGCCCTTCAACTCTAAACAGCAAAATTACTAAAACAGGGCCTATAACATTTAAGTCTTTTTTACTTGTTCTTCAAGAGGGAAATTTGAACAAAGATGTCACTGAAGCCAAACATCCAATTCCTCCAATGTCCTGTAAAGCTATTGTCATTCTTCTTCTTCTTGCATATGGCAACTTGGCTGCCAGGTCGCTATAATTTTGTTGGGGTATGACTATGCCCCTATACCAGTGCACTGGTACTCATTTCGCCAATCTCAGAAGGATGACCAGCTGAGTCAACCCCACCTGGTGTTAATTGAGTGGCTAAGAGGGCTCAAACTCAGGACTCTAAGATCCCAAGACAGCCACCCTAACCACTAAGCCAGCACCAAGCTTAGCTGTTGTCATTGATACAGGAATTCTCATGCACTCACTGATTCCAAAGCCAACCCACACCACATTTGATGACTTTTTTACCATGATGTTCTATCCATACTTGAGATCTCAACTCTGTAGCTACGATCAGCTGCCCATTGTTTGGGATTGGTATTTTGAGCACAGTATCAATGAAACGATATCAAAGAGAGGTAGCTCAACATCAGGCACTTGTAAACATGTGCTGGGTGCCACACAAGTCCCACATGGTCCTCAACTCCGGAAACAATTCCTCTCCGATTCAAGTATTAAGGAAGAACTGCTTGAGTACCTTTCTCTGGAAGCAAGTATGGCCAGATACCATGATGACAAACATCTTCTGATGACCTGAAGGGACAGTGTTGTTCATGTTGGTCCTGGTGACATCGTGATCAATACCTGCAATCAATAGAAAGCTGATACCCATATCGTCATACATCTTATGGCCGCTGAAAGGACATGCCGATCTCTTCTCGTCCGGACTTGTGACACAGATGTCCTGGCTATTGCCATTTCTCAGCTGGCTACTATTGACCAAATTTACCCTGGTGTTGAACTCTGGGTGGCCTTCAAATGAGGCAAGGACACCTCCTTCCTGAATGTGAATGCTATCAGCCACTCTCTTGGACCACAATTGACTGGAGCTCTTCCCTTCTTTCATGCCATCTCAGGCTGTGATTCCACAAGGAGCCTATAAATGAAGGGGAAATGGATGTGGGAGAATGCCTGGCAAAGGATTCCTGAAGCGACATGAGCTCTTCAGAGTGACACAAATCAGCCATTTGCAGAAACCAGCGAAGAAAACCAAACTGTCCCAGAATGGATGGTTTGCAGCATGTATGACCCAATGGCAAAAATTGGCAGTTCCATAAACGACCTTTGGTACTCCCTCTTCTCCCAGAAGAACTGTGATCTAGAGCCGCTTCCACCCACACACGATGCATGGCGGCTTCACGTTTGAAGGGCAGCATACCAAACTGCTCTGAGGGCACAAGTCATCAGCCCATCGTGGATCTGGCCCTCTCCAATTTGAAGGAAAGTGAGGGTAGTGGACTAGTGCCCAACTGGACCATGAGCGGGACGGCTGGGGAGGTCTTTGAGGTAGATGTAAACTGTAGTTGCCAAGGGAGATGCCCATTAGACGAGGGCGGGAAGTGCTCTTGCTGCCAGGCCCAGCTCAAGTGTACAGGACACTGCAAGTTCATTTGTTCTTCAGTCTCCACCGAGCAAGGGTTCATCATTTATTACCTCTGCCACCAAAGGTGGAAGGAGGTTATGTTTTCACCCCTTTCTGTCTGTTTGTCTGTTTGTGTGCAGGATATCTCAAAAAGTTGTGGACGGATTTGGACGAAACTTGGTGGACAAGTTGGGTGTGTGACAATGACAAATTTATTTGATGTTGGTGAAGATCTGAATCTGGATCTGGATATGAGATTTATTTAATTTCTAAAGTGATTCTTCACTATTGAGAGATGGGGCTAAAAATGATATATTTATCGGGTCTGATATGTTCTATTGGATCAGGCATTGCACGGCAGAGGTATGTGCTCCAGCATCCATCCATTGGGACCATACTCTGTGCAGTGTTGGTGCTGCCTCAGCAGTCTCCTTCACTATTGGGCACAATCCTGGACAGGTCACCACTCCGACAGAGGATACCAGTAAGCTGGCACTCATCTTGCCGACCTCGAAAGGATGACAGGCAGAGTCAACCCCACCTTGTATTAATTAAACAGCAGAGGTGGATTTGAACTCAGGATCCTAGGATCCCAAGCCCACCACCCCCACCATTAAGCCAACACCAGGCAATATGCGCTCCACCGAGTGCCCTTCTAGTTTCTTCCTAAATTTATTTTGTAATTTTCCTCTCAAGAAAATACAAAAAATGGATGGTAAAGGGAGAGTCTTGCACTATATAATCACGACCACATCGGTATGTCCTTGTGACAACGTTTATGCATTCATTGGAGGAATATGGGTGTACGTGTGCATAAATGTGAATCAACAATTTATAACCGTTTATTTATTTTTGTAGAAATGTATCAGTCAGTGCTAGATTGGTTAGAAGCTGGGGTCTCCATGAACCATATATTTTTAATGACTACATTTTGATACTTTTATGTTTGATTTATAGGAATTAGCATATTGAAAGACATGCTGACCATTGTGAAGGTCATGTTTGAGGTCACTGATACATGCACCAATTTATGTTTCTTGAAAAATAGATATTATTTCATGTGTCACACATAGTATTTCTTGACAGCCATTGCCATACTTGGGATCATGAGAACATCCCCCCCCCCCAGGGAAGTAGGGGGTGGGGTTCTCATCAGGGCATCCCCCCCCCAGGGAAGTAGGGGGTGGGGTTCTCATCAGGGCATATGTGAATATGCCCGATGGATATGTGTTCTGCAATTGTACACCAGAAAGGCTTTCATCTGACACCAAAATCAACATTCTTCAATGATCAATTGGCGTGTTGTGTCAAACAGGATTGTAACTCACATGCTCCCCCTTTCAAGGGGGGTGGGGGTGCGTCCATGGGGATGAGAATTGGCGCATGTATCTAAATCTGCTCCTCATCCGGGCGTAGTGGCATGCGCCTGTAATCCGGCTACTCGGAGGTTTGGGTTGGAGGATCGCTTGAGGACGGGAGCCCTGCACTGGGCCACGCTATGAGAGGGTGTAGGGCAGCCCGGAATCATGGTGAAACCCAATCCTTATCCCTGCGTCGTAAGAGGCGACCAGGGTTGCATCAGGAAGGGCATCTGGCGTAAAACCTGTGCCAAGTCAGTATGCGGATCATAACGGATGATCCGCTGTGGCGACCCCTAACAGGAGCAGCTGAAAGACGAACAACATCTAAATCTACTCCTCAGACCCAAACTCGTAGAAAATTGCCAAATATTGGATTTTTTTTACAGAGAGTGTCAGGCACTTCAGGTTTTTGACCCCACGATGAAGCAAGTCATCTACAAATGGTTTCGTTTTGTGCATCCGTCCATTTATCAAATCTCAAATGCAAGCTTTAACAGAGACAAGCATCATCAAGACTCAGAGAAGTCATGGGTTTTTAACTTGTGCTGTCTACATTATGAAGCAGACCCACGAGATAACCCCACCTGAATGAAGCCCTCTTCCAAGTTGGATATAATTTGTAAGCCGGTTTACAGGATTTCCGAGAATTGGGTTTTATGATATGTACTTCCTTCGATTATATTGTTCAAAATATCCGTTTATACGAACACAATTTGGAGCATCAATGACAGAGGACTGATGGAAGTTCAAATTTGTTCATAATTTATACAAAATTGCATTCATATTCACAGACTGCACTTGAGCCTGCGACCTGCAAAAGTTATGCATTACGTTTCATTGGATGCTGAAAACACAAAAATAAAGTCACTTTAAATTTTAAGTCATCAAAGTAACTGTACTTATGGATTGGAGTGAAAGCTTTATTTTTCAAAAGAAGAAGATAGCTTCGATTGGAGGGTTTATGCAAACAGCTTGGTAAACAATGGATTTTAGCATCTCACCAACAACGGCACGTGTCAACCAATCAGAGAATCGTTTACGTTAGTTATTGTGTGACTGAACGTTGCTTTCTTCCCCGTGCAAGAGAAGTGAAAATTGGGGTTAAGCAATTGGTTTATGGCTCTCTCTCCATTACGCATGTTGTGAACCAGAGGTCAATTGACGTCGGTCGGACCTGGGGAGTCATGGATTCACTGAATCATGGGGTGTGGCACTGTCGGTACCTGTGCAGGAGGATGAAAGTCCAAGTCTTTAAGTCCTTGGTGCTTCCAGTCTTGCTCTATGGATGTGAGACTTGGACTCTGTCAAAAGATATGAGACGGAGACCTAACTCCTTTAGTTCCAGGTCTCTTCGGAGAATCCTTGGCTATTGCTGATCAGACTTTGTGTCCAATGAGTGGTAGCTCAGAGAGACTCAGATTAGATTTGTTACATGTTTCGTCCATGAGCATCAGCTGCTGTATGGACATGTGACTCGATTTCCTGATGCTGATCCTGCTTACCAGATTCTCTCAACAAAGGAGTCTCATGAGTGGAGGAGGCCAATGAGCTGAGCATATGCCTCATGTTTGCAGCAGGTTGATCAGCATCTCAAGGAGATAGGGATGGGCCAGGCATCTGTCTGCCGAGGGGATGGCCAGATGGAGGCCCCTGGAGTACTGGTAGAAAGTGGACACAGCGGCGTGCTGCTCTGGTGCATGCTCCCATACCTGACCTGTCTGTCCGTCTGTCCCATCAGTTTATGATCGATGAAAAACTTGTTTTAAAAATTTGTCATGTTTTGAACACAAATCATAAGACAGGTCTGTCGTTTTACCATACTTTGTCTGAATTTGTCCCAATAGCACCCCCATAGATTGCTGTTCATGTGAACTCAGCAATGAATATATGTGCTGAATTTCAAAAAATGGGTTTGGGGTGGTCTCACTGGACAATTGCAGAATGTATGACAACTCTGACCTACAATTATTCTCACCAAGTTGTCTTATATCATCCAGTTGTCCACCTATTGCTTGCGTCATGGTTTTCCTCCATGCATACAAGTTACCCCAGGATGGCATTCTTTCTTCTGTTCTTCTCTTGGAGGCTTGTGTCCCTTGTAGTATTTATCCTCTCCCCAGCCCAACCCCTCTCAATGATTTACTTTCCCTTCAAAGTGGGCACCATTGAAGCATTATGGTACTGCACGATTGCATCAAGTGATTACATCACAGGGGGGACAGTGTGATAACATCAAGCTATGGTGAAGAATTGGGTTGTAGAATTATGTGAGGAAGGTTGCACTGTACCTGTATGATGGATTGTTATAAATGGACGTATAGGTGTGTGTGTGTCCGTGTCCGTGTCCGTGTCCACAATGTCATATGATTATTCAGAAACGAAAACTGTTGTTGTCAACGCAGATGCATGGGTTCACCATTGGTTCACAAACCCATCTCACCTGCTCATTCAGCTCTTTCCTTTGCACATACCCCACCTTCTCTCCCTTTCTTTCACTCCACCACTCTTCCAGCTCACAAAACACAACCCAACCCTTTCTAAATGGTCCATGAATATCAGGGACTTATTCAGTTTGCTCCTTACTTGTCACCATATCACTGCCAGATATCCTCTTTCTTACAGCAAACTTTCTTTCACATGATGTCCCAGACTTGCTCATCTCCCTCTCTACGTTATAACTTGACTCCATTTGATGGACCAAATGCTTGTATGGTATACATCAGGAATTATATTTCCCATTGCTTCACCTTATGATAAACTATCCACATATAATTTCCCTGGATTTATGTCCCTCTCCACAGCAGTATTTTTTTTTATGTGGCCAGTCCATCGCCCGACCAACTGTGATGACTTTATGTACTCAAATGAGGCCCTCTTCAGCCAACTTCAATTCCCTACTATCCTCCCACTCCAACTGTCTTTTCCTATTCGACAGCAACTTTAACTGCCATGATTCCTGCTGGCCTGGCATTGGTACTCACACCACTGTTTATTTGTAATTGCAGTCAATGTCATTTGTGAGACTTCAAGCCTTATCAATTTGTAGGTTTCCCAACCCATATTTCGCCTAATTTTCCCACTCTGCTGAACTTGATCATGTCCAACCTCCCTTCCAACCTTTCCTGCTCTTCCTGAGATCAAGTACTCATGAAAGTATCTGTCTCTGGTGGTTGTCAGGGACTCACCAATATGTCACCATATCTAGCACGTTAATTAGGGAGATTTGATTAACCTGCAATCTAACACTGACTGGTTTGTTATCAATTTATCTCTGGACATTGATGGTGTCTGGGACTTGTTTCTCAACACTCGTATATCTCTCCACAATCAGTTCGTGACTTCATGCCTCCAGATATCCTGTCAAACATCCCATCTGATTAAAAAAAAATAATCATGTGATGAGGGAATTGATGTCATAGAGCAGCTTTTGGAAAATTATCCCACTGGTGAAAATCTGTAGTCTCTCCGTAAAAGTCACAATTATTGTGTTTATGTCTCAGATGTGCTGTGTCGGTTATATTGGAGAGAGTTGTGAACGATGCTCACACTTCGGATGAGTGCCTTGATTTTGTTTTCGCAGAAAAGGCCAAGATCCCAAATTCATCTCTTCCAGGACCCATCCTATCCCTCCCTCTCACTGAAAACTCCCTATACCTTGTGAGCTTATCTCTCACAATGATGGGGAAAATTTCGAACCACTCTTGACTCAATTGAACTGGTTGGTATCAATGCATTAATTCTCAATAGTTCATCTTCTTTGTTTACTACTCTTTCTCTGCTCTTTGTTTACTACCGAAACATCAGTGAAAGTTACAAATGTTACTCAAATTCATAAGAATGGTGCCAAACTCACCCTTTCAATCTTACGTGTGTATCGGTAGATGAGTTAGGCTCTTTCTCCATCAATGCATGAAATGAATCATTATTAAGCTGAAAATGCATTTTAGCGCATTTCCCAGTAATTTCTGAAAGCCTTTGTGGCTCGCTGATTGACAGCGAAACACTCGCCATGAATCCAAGTTGTATCAAATGAAGTACGATAATAATTCTCACGATAACACAAATTGTTTTTCGAATGTCGGTTGTCCATTTTCAGTGCAAAAGCAACAAACTCATTATATATTAATGTTGTAAAAAAATTGACAAATACAGGCACTGGATTATTTTTTTTCCTTGAAATCTAATGATACATTCCATTTTATATTCTAAATCAATATCCAGTGTGTGTCGGTGTGTAATAATTATAATATATATATATATATATATATATATATATATATATATATATATATATATATATATATATCTGACTATTTGAGACTGTCAGTTGCAGCATCAATAAAACAATCTGTTACATTGCGCTTTTCATGAAGAAGGAAAATCTCAAGGTGCTTTGCACAGACAGTAAAAGTGGAAATTACAGAAAAAAAATTAACACCGACCTCGATCATCACCGACACACAAATGAAAAGACCGTTATTGCTGGGAAGGTCTAGATGGCGGCCTTGTGGTTGACACACAAAATACGACGTCACGAGAAAAATGCCCATATTGATGCGTCTGCAGGTGCACACGTACCTGGCATTGTAAAGGCAAGCTTGATATAACTGGATGTGGTACATTGGCGGGTTTGTAACCATCGGCGTTACTTGCAATCTGCAGAGCCATTTCTTTTGTTTGCGGGCGCGACAAACCCCTGGGGCGATCAGGACCATCACGAAGCAATTCAACCTTTGAATCATATCGGCGGTACATCCGTAAAGGAGTTCCCTGGATGGTCCACGGTGCAGACCATTATGAGCAGAACATCGACCATCGGATGGGAACGGGGCGAAGTGCATCTCAGATGTGGCTCCATCGGTTCGGACGCAGGCATAGGCAATGGAATTCTAGAATTCCAAGGCTGGGAAGCATAAAAAAAAAACTTTATTACGCCATCCCGCAGCACGTGACATGTGGGGGCCAATAGGAGAGGCAAGTAGCTCATAAAGTTGAAATGTGTTGCAGTAAATGTCCGGGAGGAGCGAAAATTTACAGCGAGTGGTCTCGCTGAGGTGCGCTGCACTGCAAACCACAACAACCACCAAGGCAGTTTAAATCACTTTACATGCAAATAGCCCCTTTTATATCTTACAAGCTGGTATTGAAAAATTATACAAACAATCAATGTTATAATCCATCAGAAACACATGTGCAAAGTGCCAATTCATTCGCACGGATCTACGGCAACGAGTTCACTAATAATAATTTGGGCCGAATCGCTCAACTATGGGTCACCGGGACACCATGACTGAAGCATAAATGGGGTCTTACCGCAAGGACAGCTGACCACATGGAGACTAATGTACACACGTCATGCAGCGACGGACTAATCTCATCACCTGCCTACCTGTAAAATCTCATGGATGGAATCATGGAACAGTCAGTCTCACTCTGCGCTCTTTTGTGTGATTGTTTCTCTGCACGATTGTTCCGAACCACATTTGCGCATGAAGAGTTATATTGCGTTTGACCACCTTCCTAAATGAAATTCGCATTTCATAAAAACATATATTAAAAAACAAAATCCCTGTTTTTATTCACTCAAGTTCACGTTTTTTGTAAAACTTTAAACACTATCCCAAAACGAATGACCTGAAACAACTGCTTTGAACTCTTCCTTCACACGAGGCTTGTCGGTGTCGTACGAACCACGACTGTGTGTCCTTATGTGTTCACTTGATTTTTATAATTGTGTAGGAAATAAATTGTTTTTTTTATTTCCGTTTTCATGTTTGTAATCGGTAGATATGATCAAGGTAATTCTGTTTTAACAATTTGCTCTAAACAAAACAAAAAAACAACCCTGCTGTTAGTGTCTTCTCACTTTCCACTCTATTTATGTTATATTCTGGTACGTTCTGTGCTCTAGCTCTTCCACCAGCCTCAACTTCATTTACAAAACCCTCTTAAACATTTTTTTCAAATTTATTCCACTTTTGTGGGGTCTTTTTAATCAAATCAAAAAGAAAAAAACAATTATTTTAGGAAAGTGTTTGAGTAACATGTGAATAACTAACTTTCTCTTCAGCTAGTAACCAGATAGGGGTTGAGGTCATAGGGAAATGATGGTGGAAGGTGTTAAAGGATTTATTACCCCACACAAGTAGCACACAGCAGGGGTAAGAAATTAACTCACTCTGTCTGTCTGTCAGTCTATGATCGAGGAACTACTTAATTTCAATTGAATGTTATATTTGGAACACTCTAGAACATGAATCGAAACACAAGCCTTTAGTTTAGCAAGAGTTTGTCTGTATTTGGAAAAGTTGTACGGAATCTGGTCCCGAGTGCGCATGTGCACGGCACGGTGAAGCAATTGCTCCAGTCTGCCTGGCAGTCAAACAAAATTGAGAATCATTCCAAACAAGAACCTGACTGTTTTCAGGGACATCAGGAAGGACAAAAGCAACAGACATGGATAACTAATTTAACACGTTAAATAAGGTGGTGTAAAAGATGGTGCATCATCGACAGTAAGCTTCTGATTTACCTCATCCATTAGCCAGCAATGCAAGCATCCTTCCAACAAAGGCTATTCTGACAGAGGCTTAATGACGCAGTCAAGCGCAACTTTATAGCAGCTGTGGCCATCTTGGCCGTAAAGGGAAGTCAGTTGAGCAGAATACTTCTCACCATCTGGCCAGCTACTTTACCCGTACTTGTCGTCTTACATGTTGAGCTTCGGCGCACCTGTGGCCATATGGCCTGCATCTTGAGGAGAGAGTGGGTATATGGAGCTGCACAAACCACACTCACTAAAATACAGCCAGGGTGCAGGTTTGCCGTGTGTCAAACATCTCCGCTCTGACAAACACCTGACCCATCTTCAAGTCCTACGGAGATACGTGAGCTGTGAGAGAAACAGGTAAAATATACTGCTGAAAGTCTGTATTAAATTATACTGGTCTGGTAACAGGTGAAATATACTGGTCTGAGCGATTGGGTTCCCCTTTCAGGACGTACATTTTATTACTGATCAGTTTATGGAAGCGTCCCAACGCTTTGGACTCACCATCAGCCTGAAGAAGACAAAAGTCATGCTCCAGCCTAGACCAAGGGGTGTATACATACCACCAAATGTCACCAAAGCAGGGGTGTCACTGAAAACCTTAAACAAGTTCTGCTACCTTGGCAGCACTGTACCCATGATGCCAATATCGATGATGAGATCACGGCCCACATAGTGAAAGTTAGTGGCACGTTTAGCAATCTGCAGGGCAGACTATGGAACATATATGGGGTGCGGCTCTCCACTAAGATTGTTGTCTACTCTGCAATGGTGGTAACTACCCAGCTGTATGAGTGAGACTTGAATCCCGTTTTGTCGTCATGCCTATCGTCTGGAGTAGTTCCACATGCGATGCCTTCACAAGTTTGCCAACATAAAATGGCAGGCCATGCTACTTAATTCAGAAGTCCTCCAAGCACTGCAACATTTCCGGGATACAATGCTTCCTCTTCACCACCAGGCTTTGCTGGGTTGGACACCTCTAGCATATGGACGACACCAGAATTCCGAAGCCGATCTTCTACGGGCAGCGCAAGGAAGTATCGTGATCAAGAGGAGGACAGCGAAAACCTTATAAAGACATGTTGAAGACAAACTTAAAGGTGTGCAACATCAGCCATGACTCATAGAAGGCAATTGCAGTCAACCATTCTCTCTGGCACGCCACTTGTAAATCCACTGTGGCATCATTCAGACAATGCCACACTTGGACAGTAAAAGACAAGAGATATCAGATAAAGTATGGGACCATGCCAGAGACTTGCCCTTCCAGTGCGACGTGTGCAGCAGGTCCTGTGCATCAAGAATGGGACTCATTAGTCACCAGCAGAGCCATCAAACATGGATGAATTTCATCAAAAACGATGACTTACTCAATCATAACTTTGGCAAAACTTTGTGCCATCTCGACCAATCAAATTTGCCACACACTCCGAGGACAGAAAAGTAGTGAGATTCAGACAAAATGGTGGCACTCGTGATGCAACGACAGAGCTCATTTAGTTATTCGTGAACACATTTTAAACTTTGTATGTGCAGTGCACTATTCTAATGCAGAAGTGCAATCATCATACTACAAGTCAAGACGTGCCTGCTTGTTTCTTTATCATCATAAGTGTGTGTGTGTGTGTGTGTGTGTGTGTGTGTGTGTGTGTGTGTGTGTGTGTGTGTGTCTGTGTGTCTGTGTGTCTGTGTGTGTGTGTGTGTGTGTGTGTGTGTGTGTGTGTGTGTGTGTGTGTGTGTGTGTGTGTGTGTGTGTGTGTGTGTGTGTGTGTGTGTGTTCTAAAGCCATGACCCTTTAACCATTGGAGCTTATGTCATAATTGAGGTTTTTTTCGGATGTGAATGATGTCTCTGCTCCTGTTCATCAACGGGACACCAGTGTGACCACTCCTCATTTTCATAAATGCCAAGGTGAGCCAATGAAAAAAAGCCAAGAATTCACAAGGTTTCGGAAAAGCGATGATAATAGAAAACCTATAGAAAACCAAGACGCCAAGGTGAACAACGAATAGCCAAGATCTTGTGAAAAAAGCCAAGGAGTGATCACACTGCGGGACACCCCAGTGGAGAATTGCTACACGTCCCCAAGTTCCAGTGGGCAAGCATCTGAATCCTGGAGCTTCCCGACAGCATCTTTGCCTCGAGCCATTGCATCACCCAAGCTTGATGTTGCATGTCAATTAATGAGCAGTTTTAACTATAAACACTATTTTTGCTTTGCTTGTTTTCTTGTAAGAAAGGGAGATGCAACATAAGCATACAAAGGGGAATAGATTACTTTGGGCTTAGCCTTTGACCTGTACACAATGATTGCCTGTAGAAAACATTTGTTGCCTGTAGAAGGAAGAATCTTCACAGATATTCTCTCTTGGGAGGTAGGACAGGAGGGCTCTCTGTCGCTCTATGTCATGTTGCTTTTGGTCTGCTGAATAAACTAAAGGTTGGAAGACTCGCCTACCATTATGGATTGAAGGAGCATCACATTTCGTGACAAACATTGTAGATGCAGTTATAAAGATCTTCGATGTCCCAAGACTCAGCGTCAATACTTGAAGTCAATGAACAAGATTTACTGGAAGATTGAATAATATTCAATAAGCACAGGCAATCATCATGGCAGGCCGTGTCACCTCGGTGCCGTCCCGCTTCTCCTTTCCGGATCCGGAAGCATATACCGTTCAAGCTTCAAACCTAATATTGAGATTAATTAATACCAACAGTAGATAAGAACTACAGCGAGAAACAAAATTAAATCAGTTTTTTTTTGTATACAAGGTCAAGGCTCATGGAAAGTGAGAACACTGAACGTATCAGGACGCAACATGACAAAAAGAACAGTAGAAAGAAGAATTTTGAAGGAGGTGGGCTTGAGGTGGGACAGAGGAAGTCAACGGGGTGGAAAAGATAATGTTTTGGACAAGGGTGGGGGAGGGATGATCTGACATGGACAGGGCCTGACAGATGAGCCATTTCACGTGATTGTGCTTGGCATTGTATTCACCGCAAACTTTCTTATCTTTGACAAGATCCCTCAAAGCATCAAAGTTATGACCTGGGGTTTTACAGAATGAGTTAGTTTTGCAGGAGAGGAGAGCACGTGACCTCATTCGACCTGACTTGTGTCAGGTCAGGTCAGATTACATCTGTGACTTACTACAGGTACCATGTAAACTTGGACTCACCTGTTCCATGGTCAGGTTGTCGCCAACTAAACCTTCTCCTCCACCAAGTTTCTTTGTGAGGAGGGTGTATGATATGGACACCCTGCAGGATGAATACCAAAACCTGTCAAAGGGTGGAGGAGCTCCTCGTTTGCCAACCACCATCCATCTATAGTGCACAACTGTGTCTGTGGACGTCCTCCTTCAGTTGGGTAAATTTTTATTAGGAGGTTGGTGGCAGGATTTGCACCACAGCCACCGCAAAACCCTTCATTGCGCAAAACATTCTAAAAGCATAAACAAATCTGAAAACCCACTCTGTGGGAGTACCTCCTGTTCAGCTGCCCTTTGCAGGGAAGCTCACTGGATGACGGGATTGGGGCAAAGCCTTCGGGACCCCCAATCTTTGATGATAGGGGGAAACCATGGAGTAACCTTCCCGGGTCATATTGCGGTAGTGTGTGTCGCGGTGGTGCTGAGGTGTCATCCACCAGACGGCGGTCTCCTTGGGTTAACCTGAGGGGGTCCCTTCGGGTGGGTGCCTGGAATATCCTATCCCTAAGAGAGGATGATCACCTGTCTCTGTTATCATCTGAGATCAAGTGGTTGGACCGGCATTGCAGCTCTCTCTGAGGTACGGAGACCAGATTGTGGTGAGATCATGACGGGTGGTTACACCTCCTATTGGTTTGGCCACTCTGATGGTTACCATGCCCAAGGAGTCGCTGTAGCTTGTCCAATAAGCTGACTCCAATGACAATTGAGGTAACACTGGCCAACGAGCGTATTATGAGACTATGGATTCGTTACTCCTTGGGTGTCATTTCTCTGGTCTCTGTATATGCTCCGACTGAGGCAAGTGATCTCACCATGAAGGATATATTCTATGCCATGCTCGAGTCTGTGGTTGATCATTGCCCGAGGCGAGAAACTATAATAGTCTTGAGGGATTTCAATGCATCAACTGGAACTGATGGGGATGGTTATGAGACATGTGTTCATCCCCATGGGTCAGGAACTGTGAATCAGAATAGCACTAAGTTCCTTGACTTTGCCAGAAATCATGGAATTAGGGCGGCTGGTTCATGGTTTCAGCGCCCACAAGCTCATCGCTGGACTTCGTATTCCAATGCTGGTGGTGTGGCAAAGGAGATTGACCATGCGCTTGACCTTTGACCACTGGTGGAGATCCAGAACTGCATGGTCGACCGGAGTGCTCAGTTCCTCAATACTGACCACAGGCTCGTTGTAGCAACTCTGAAGTTACAGATTAAATCCATGAGAATAATACCATCCCAGTCTCGGCTGGATGTTGGCAAGCTCAAGGATGAGAATGCAGCTGAGAAGTTTGTGAACAGACGAAGTGGAGATTTGGGTGGTCTGTTTGGGATTTGGGTGCTTTGGGAGATCCTGAAGAGTTGTGGAGTGCCTTCAAGATTTGTGTGCTTTGGGAGAACCTGAAGAGTTGTGGAGTGCCTTCAAGACCACCATCCTTGATGTTGCTGGTGGATGTCTTGGAACTCACTGAAGGGTGAAGAAGGATTTTGTCTCTCAAGGGACACTGGATAACATTGACCAGACTCACAGGGCCAGGCTGAATGACAGAGCTGAGCTGTTCAGGGAGCTGAGGCATAAAACTGTATGTGCAATAAGGGTGGACAAGGATGCCTATGTGCGAGGAATGAGTGAAGGGGAAGAGAATCACCTGTGGTCAAGTGATTCTCTTCCTGTTTACAGGGGAATTCGTGCATTGTGTTCATGGAAGCCTATCTCTCGGTGTACTACAGTTTCAGAAGAGGGTGGGGAGCTCTTGACAGAGGAGTCCGAAGTTTAGTCCCACTGGGCCGGTTACTTTGAGCGGCTATACCAGGCTGATCCACCAGCTGTGGAGTTGGATATCAGGGGTGTTACAATCCCGATTGCTGACGCTCCAATAAACTGTGGTCCACTTTCATTTGTGGAAACACAGGCTGTGTTGAACCGGTTGAAATCAGTTGAAGGTTCTGGGATCTGTGGCATCCGTGTTTAACTTCTCAAGGCTGGTAGAATTGCTGCACTCATGTCGTTGCATGCAGTTATGTGATCTGCCTGGAACACAGGCATAATCCCAACTGACTGACTGGAAGAGAGGCCTTGTTGTTACTCTCTGGAAAGGGAAGGGTGATCGCCAAGACTGCAACAACTACTGAGGGGTGCCACTGTGCCGGGCAAGTGCCGGGCAAGGTCTTTGCTCAGATAATTATTATTGATAGGGTTCGCCACCATCTGCTTGAGCACTAGCGTTCAGAGCAGTCAGGCTTTTCACCAAGAGGTTAATGATTGACCGTATCCTTGCTCTTCAGGTCCTCACCGAACGCAGATGAGAGTTTCGGCAGGGGCTGCTTGCAGCCTTTGTTGATCTCTGTAAATTGTTTGATTCTGACAATCGGGATGCCCTCTGGAGGATACTTGGTCTTTGTGGGGTACCGCCAAAACGGATCAATCTGATATCTGAACTATACTCTGGTACTGAGAGTGCTGTGAGATGTGGTAATACCATCTCTGACTTATTTCCGGTTGATAATTGAGTTCATCAGGGGTGTGTACTGGCCCCAACACTTTTCAGCACTTGTATGGACTGGATTCTGGGGAGGATGTCGGAGAGATCAAGCTGCGGTGCATTGTTTGGGAATGTCAAGATCTCTGACCTTGATTTCACCGATGATGCTGTCATCTTTGCGGAGACTCCAGATATCCTATTCGGGGCCATCTAGGTACTCAAGGAGGAGTCGGCACCACTAGGATTACACATCTCCTTGGTCAAAACTAAGATCCAGGTTTTCAATGACTTCTTGGATGCTGCTGTCCTACCTGTACCTATTTGTGGCGAGGATGTTGAGGTCATGGAGAGATTCACTTACCTTGGCAGTGATATTCATGTCTCTGCTGGCTATGAACCAGAGGTCAACAGATATCTTGGTCAGGTCTGGGGAGTCATGGATTCACTGGATAATGGGGTGTGGCGCTGCTGGTACCTGTGCGGGAGGATGAAAGTCCAAGTCTTCAGGTCCTTGGTGCTTCCAGTCTTGCTCTATGGATGTGAAACTTGGACTCTGACCAAGGATCTGAGTTAGAGACTTAATTCCTTTGGTACCAGGTCTCTTCGGAGAATCCTTGGCTATCGCTGGTCAGACTTTGTGTCCAACGAGCAGTTGCTGAGAGAGACTCAGATGAAATTTGTTACCTGCGTAGTCTGTGAGCGTCAGTTGCAGCTGTATGGACATGTGGCTCATTTTCCTGACGCAGATCCTCCTCACCAGATTCTCCCAGCAAGGGAGTATCGTGAGTGGAGGAGGCCAATGGGCTGACCACGTACCTTCTTGATGCAGCAGGTTGATCAGCATCACAAGGAGATGGGGATGGGCCAGACCTCTTCCTGGGGAATGGCCAGACGGAGGCCCCTGAAGTACAGGCAGAAAGTGGATGCAGCGACGCGCTGCTCCGGCACATGCTACCAAACCTGACCTGATCTTACGTGGGTGGGGGAGGGATAATCTGAGATGGCATAGTTGGCAACATCGAGAGAAGAAGAAATGAAAAGGATCCGTGGTGCAAGGGAGTGGTGACCAAGTGGAGGGGGGGTGGGGTGAGGGTCTAGAAGAGGGTCTGGAGGTGATGAAAAATGGGCTGGTAGGAATCGAAAATGGGTTTCTATTTTATTTATTTATTTTTACCAAACGTGGTATAAACGCTTTTTGTGATGTTGTCAGTGAAACAAAATACACCAGAATTCCGAGATAGTCGCTTATTGACGAGGTGCTCTTGCAGCTGTTCAGAACGCATCTCGAATGTTTACTCACCCTTACAGTCTGAGTAATGAAAGGCTTACCTCCATGAAAGGCTCATTTTTATTTAGCCCAACTTCACCTAGCAGGGTTTTTAGGTACCATTGAAACAAGCATTGCCTTCTAAATGCGATCTATTCTCATGGACGAATTACCCCCACCACCAAAGGTGGAAGGAGGTTATGTTTTTTTACCCCTTTTTGTCCATTTGTCTATTTGCTTGTGTGCAGGATATCTCAAAAAGTGGTGGATGGATATGGATGACCTTTGGAGGACATGTTGCGTGTGTGACAAGGGCGAACTCATTAGATTTTGATGAATATCTGAATCCGGATCCGGCTGCTGAAAATTTTCAAGTGTTTCTTCACCATTTTGAGAGATAGCACCAAAAACGATATATAGCAGGATATTTCAAAAAGTTGTGGACGGATTCGGACGAAACTTGGTGGACACGTTGGGTGTATGATGAGGAAGAATTGATTCCGTTTTGGTGAAGATCCAAATCTGGATCTGATAATTATTTTTGTGATTCTTCACCATTGAGAGATAGGGCTAAACCGATATGTCGCACGGTATCTCAAAAAGTCGTGGACGGATTGGGATTAAACTTGGTTTTCAGGTTGGGTGTGTGACAAAGATGTTTTCATTTTGATTTTGGTGAAGATCTGAATCCAAATCCGGATATGATAATTATTTAATTTTTCAATGATTCTTCACCATTGAGAGGTCGGGCCAAAAACGACATATAGCATGATGATTCAAAAATGTATTTTGCCTGATATGTTCTCGTGTATCAGGCGTTGTGTGTCAGGGGTATGCGCTCTACCGAGTGCTCTTCTAGTTAAAGTATATAAGTAATCAAATATTATTTCGGATGAGAGAATTGGATGTTGTGGACTAAGTGTCAAAATCTGGATTGAAATCTGGAAATTTTAACAAATTTGCCATTTTTATAACTAAGTGTCTTTATTTAAGGAAAGCATTAAACTTAACTTTTTCTACTGTTTGGACGATTATATTGAGTGAAGTAAAGGCTAAGGAATGTGCAGAAAGTGTAACTTCATTGAGTGCAACAAAAATAATTAACCAATGGGATTGCTGCCCTCCTACAAGCTGCTTTTGCAAGCCATGGCGACACAATTCACTGGGATCCTTTTTTTTTTCGGCAATTAAGTATGCAGTTTGCTTTTTTCACCATTTTGTGCGATCTGCTTTCATTACAAAATGTTAAGAGTTGCCGTAATATATTAATAGTCGGGAGTTACTGCAAGCATGAAGAAGTACGTAGACAGCACACATGGATGTGGTACAAATATGTCTCGCTGACTCCGCGGGAGTACGTGCGTACCTGCATACTTGGTTACGTGTTTGTGGTGTGCGGGTTTCATGGGTATGTTGTCCAAACTCGCATCTAGGCCTATGGTGTGTGGCGCCATTGTGTAGGTTATACGGCCATCTCACGAACCATGTGCTTCTGCACGCAGGGAGCAGATGTGCTGCAGTGCGGGACGTGCTGTGCAGCGTGGGCAAATCTTTATGTGAGTGAAATGATGACTGTATCGCCGATGCATTTTCATGGTTAGTATGGACTACGGGGAGGTTGTAGGGATTCATTTGGGGGCTGTTAAGGACTGACGGTTTAGTTTTGAATGTGTTCAGTTACCAAAGAGTGAGCTAGCATTTGCCAAGCCAGCCGTTCGTTATCAACTGTTTTGAATGGAGTGCTTGCTTGATTCCTTCAGTCACTTGGTGAGCACTCTACAAGAAACTTGGTCATTGAACACATCCCAGATTAATTACATGCCACCTGGGATAAACATCCATACCATGACTTCTTTCGGCCATATCAATTAATTTCTCCCTCAGGGGGCAGATTTTTAAATGACGCGTGGCAAGTTAGAAGCAATGGAACACGAGTTGGTAGGACTCAAAAACAGGCTTTATTTGAATTCTTTATTTTTCCCAAATGTGGTTAAAAATGCATTATTCACTGTCATTGATACAAAATACACCAGAGTACTGAGATGGTCATTTATTGACGAGTAATGATAAGGAAGTTCCAAGTAATACAACTTCGAACTCGGTGATTGTGGTGACACGATATTAAATTTGTAATGATCCATTTAAGAATGCCCTTTCGCTTTTAGGAGCAGAAGTTAGTGAGGGGGAAATGGAGGACAGAGAGTTGGGGTGTGGAGGGAGTCTTGCCACCACCTGGAAAAGCATGCAGCATTATCTGTCATGAAGCTCTATAAGGACAAAAACAATGTCAAACACTGTGATAAAATGTGATGTGAAATCCTCAGTGCTGAAGAAGAAGGCAGAAAGAGGAAAGAGAAGAAATACAGAAAGAGGAAGGAGGAAGAGTGAAGAAGGACGACAGAAGAAGAACAATGAAAAAAGCTAACAAAGAAGAAAGGAAGAAGGAGAGGCAGATTGAAGAAGAAAGGCAGAAGGAAGGTAAAAGTGGAAAAAGAAGAAGAAAAAAATCCAGATCAGCAGAAACTCTCCAACAGGAAGAAGCAAGAGCAGAAGCAAACACACAGCAATGACAGCATTTTGCTCTCCCGTACCTGTGATCTCCCAGTCATTGTGTTGTACTTCAGTCAGTTGTCTGTGCAATCTGATTCAGGAGGACACAGTTCAAGCATATGAAATCTTTATTGCTTCTGTGAAGTGGGACCATTGCTGTAAAATACAAAACACACAGGAAATGGTGCTCATGTTGAGATGCAGATGTGTTGCTTATGTTCAACATGGCATGGTCAGCTTTGATCTTATTTAATATTTTTTATCGAAGTGACAGGTTTTTTCCTGTCGCTGTCTCTGTCTCTGTCTCTGTCTCTGCCTCTCTCTCTCTCTGTCTCTGTCTCTGTCTCTGTCTCTCTCTCTCTCTCTCTCTCTCTCTCTCTCTCTCTCTCTCTCTCTCTCTCTCTCTCTGTCTCTGTCTCTGTCTCTGTCTCTCTCTGTCTCTCTCTGTCTCTCTCTCTCTCTCTCCCCCCCCTCTCTTTTTCCTCCCCCTCCTCTCTCACCCTACCACTACCATTCTAACAATACACACAATCATCTTGTCAATCAAATATTCCCTGCAATACCACGGCATCACCATTAATTATCAGGTATGGTCTAAACTTGGCAGCCAGGAAATCCTTCAATATGGCAGTGGTGGTGTAGCAGTGTGTGGTGCCCATAGTGCAAAAAACAAAGTCCCAAATTAAGGGTTTCCCACCTCAATACCTCCACCTGACCTTGCCTTGTGATCACATTCTAGCTATGAACTCCCCCCCCCCAACCCATGTCACCTTTTACTTAATATAATTAATAGTATGTGTTCCTTTACAAGGAACTTCAATGCAGGAGAAGGTCATTTGGCCTATCAAACTTATATTGCCTACTGAGGGTTGTTTGTCCATGTTCTATCCTTTTAAAATGCTAAGCTTCAAGTGAGGATGCAGCAGGTACCATTTTTAGAGTCGTCGGTATGACTTGCCCAGGGTTCGAAGCATCAACCCCCCCAGACTCAGAATGGATGCTCACACCATGATGCCACCGTATCTGATAAACATGTAACCAAAGTTCAGGCATTTATGATGATTGATGGTTCAATAACTGCTCTACCACATGAGAGTAACAAATCACAGTCACTTTTCAATCGGCGGTGTCGTCGTCGTCCACACCCCAGCAAATGATGAAAGTAGCAGCCGTGTGTTGCATACAAAAGTAAAGGAATGATCATCATCATGTTATTTCACTTGGAATCTGAAGAAGGTGCAATTCTACTGCACCAATGTTGGGATATTACTTCCAATAAGAAACTTTATGATGCATGCTTTCTTTTCTTGTCGATTGGCGCCAAATTTATTCACATTTATTATGCCGTTCTCAAAAGGGTCAATCTCGCATGTGTGGGTTTTCTGTATATGGTATTGCTCATACAAGATCAAGTATGCATCAATGTCTCTGCTTTTGTGGTGAAACAGTATTCATTCATCCAATGTCATCACACCCTGCCTCTGCCATTGGCAAACAGAGTTAAGGGCTCTGTCATTTTCCTCTGCCAGATCCTTTGATGAACCTGCCTCATCTTCTTCTTTTGCCTGCAGCAACACTGATGCGAGTTGAGTAATTGGCTGAAGGCGTGGCTGTGCTGCTGATACAACGCCCTCTGTTGGCTTGGGCAGGAATATGAAATTTGTTCATGGTGTCATAAATTGCCTACTCAAGGCGAAGGGCACCGTGGGATCTTTAACGCCCACCAACTGATGCTGGCTGATGGGACGACCAGCGTTCCCATCCATCTGAGGGACGACATGCACATTGATGCCTTGCTCTGCCTGGGAGACACCAGGATGGCAGTTTAAAGCTGGGACAATATTCAAACCCAAGCTGGATAGTTGAGAGGTGAGTGTGCATACCTCATTTAACATGTCACATCTCATTAGATGTTCCATAGTTTGAGGTCCAACACTGCACTCACAGTTGACATCATTACCCTGCGCTTGCAAAGCGAAAAGCAGGGTGAGGCATTCGGTTGCGTATGTGCGTGCGTGTCTGCATTTTAAAAATTCATTTTCTCGGAAACTGTTGGGCCGATCGAAATGAAATTTTACCATAGGAGTGCCTCTGCCTGTAGAATTTTTTTTTAATTCATAATCATGACGTTATAGGTCACGTGGTATGGACGCCATCTTGGAAAAACGTTACACCTCCATATCTCCCAAACAGCTCAATGGAAAAAAATTGAAATATGGCTCATTGTCAAGTACTCCTAATGGGGAATAAGATATGTTGATGATATCATCGTGTCTTCATCATGACGCCATAACTCGACAAGTCCAATGCTTGATCTGATCAGTATTACGAAAAAAAATTTTCCTCTGTAACTGTTAGTCCGATGGACACGAAATTTTCAGAATTTGAGCAGCTCTTCTTGTAGAAATTTTTTTAATGACAATTATGATGTCATAGGTCACGTGGTACAGGCACCATCTTGGAAAAATTGAAAAAAAAGTTGCACCTCCATATCTCTGAAACCGCCACATGGAAAAAATTGAAACATGACTTCTTGTGAAGTCTTCCCCTTGGGGAATAAGATATGTTAATAATGATGTCATATGTTCCTTAAGTACAACGCCATAATTCGACAAGTACAACACTTAATTTGATCTGTATGAATTTTATTTCTCTGCAATTCTTGGTCCGATTGACATGAAATTTTCACCAAAGGAGCGCCTCCTCCTGTAGAATGTGAATGATAATTATGACATCATGGATCACGTGGTACAGGCGCCATCTTGGAAAAACTTTGCATCTCCATATCTCTGAAACCACTCCTCGTGTGCTTTTGACATGGTCTGGCACCCTGCCCTGCTCACCAAACACTTCCTATGGTATCCAAGGCCATCTCCACTCATGGCCCGCAGACTTGCTCTCCTGTCGCAGTCAACGTGTGGCCCTAACTGGAGTTCGTTCATCCCCTGTTCCTGTCCAGACTGGAGTTCCTCAAGGCAGCGTTCTTTTTATGGTTTTCATCAATAATCTGACTCTCTGGAAAATGCTCTTTATCTCTTTGCTGATGACTCCACCCTCTGCCATGCCATCTGTCGTCCCTCAAACCGGCAAGCAGCAGCTTCTTTGCTCACTGCAGATCTGGATAAAATCACAAAACTGGTCCAGCACCTGGAACATGTCTTTCAATCCAGACAAGTCTCACACTCTCACTTTGTCTCTCCAAAAGGACTGTTTGGAACCTCCCCCCCCACCCAATCCACTTTCTCAACAATCCTCTGGAAGAAGTCTTTTCTTTCAAGCTTCTGGGTCTCACTATCTGCTGTCTAGGTCCAAGTGTTTTCCATGAATGAATGTTGTGCGTAACAAATTTGGTTGATACATTTTCCAATCGTCGTCTACTGGGTTTTTTTCCCATGTTTTGGATGGCATTGACGTTAACTCTTGACCTAATTTGACCAGATTTTATACATATATACTATACAGGCATACAAATAAGTTCATGAAACCTCCACTGATAGTAGTGTGCCATTCTCAAAAGGGTCAATCTTTTGTGTGCTGTTCAGGTTAGTGTTATGAGTCAATATATACATACACATACAGACATTTATTAGTATAGATATATACTTATATACATACATACATACATACATGCATACATATACCTGGCAGAGTTCCCACCCCCAAGTGGGTCAAGTTCTCACATTAGTTGCTGAAAAACATATGTAGTCTGTGTTTGTGTTTTGCAAGAAGACTAAAGATGTTTGCGTGGTGTGCGTATAAAAGGTTCCAGATAGTCAAAACATCGAGAGGGTACATTCCAATAGTAGTTAGGGTCTAAGCCCAAAGGGGTTGACAGTATATAATCTCTCAAGCATGTGAAAAGGGTCTAAAAGGTCGACAGTATTTTCCGGTGAATAAACCACGGCGTGTATTACCCGCGCCCATGTTTTTCACCCTCATAAAATAAAAACACAAACTTTTCCGGTGTATTAACTGCACCCATGTTTTTCACCCTCAAAATAAATGAATATATTGATCATTTTATTTTCTTATTTAGATCTAAATATGTTTGTATGGAACTAAGTGATGGAGGTATCAACATGCTTAAATTCGTCCAACAGTCTTATTCTCATTAGTCGCATGTCTGCTTAATTTCGTCGACCAGCCTATTTTCTCATTTTCAAGAAGTTGAAGAGAGAGGAGAGAATACCAAGAAGTTTTTATTTTTATTTTTAATTTTTTTTGATATTATAAAGATAATTTTATTGTTCCTAGAAAAATGAAGAACGGGATTCATACCGGTATCATACATATTTATTGTGGATTTGTGGCCCTGAAAAGGGACGTTTGGTTTTGATTAAGCTTTTTAGCTTAACCCGAGGAAGTCCTCATCGAAGACTTTCCTCGTCGAAGACTGCACATAACTGCTTGTCCAAATCAGGGTCTAGCAAGTCCACGTCACTGTCACCGTCATTTGCAGTCTCCTCCTCACAAATGATGTCGTCCTCTGTGCCGTTCATGTTGTTGGAGATGCAGCATTTCAGAAATGCTCGCTCGATGATGTCCGACAGTATCTCCTCCCAAACCTTGATGATCCAGCTGCAGATCATCGGAAGGTCGACCATTCTCATCCTCCCGCTATTGGTGTCAGTCTTCTCCCCACTCATTATCCAGTCGGACCAGCAGCGACGTAGCCCATCCTTGAGCGGTGTGTTGATGGACACATGGAGTGGCTGCAAGAGCGATGTCATCCCACCTGGGACGATGACAAGATCGGTGTTGGTCCGATGGAGCAGCGCTTTGGTGTCGTCGGCCTTGTGACAACTGAGCGCATCCAGGACTAGCAAGCTTCGTCGTCGGGAGAGACCGCCATCCGGCCTACTACTCCAGACCGTGCGCACCCAGTCCTGGACCAGTCCCTCATCTATTCACCCCTTCTACTGTGCACAAACAGTGACGCCGGCTGGAAACTTGACATACAGGAGAAGCTTACCACCATCTGCAGTGCTGGCAAACATGATGGTGAATCGGTCTTCCTCGTGACCAGTGGTGTTGATTGTCACATTGTGCACAAGCTTATTTGAGGTGGGTGCTCCGTTATTAAACTTTAGCTATTGTGAATAATTCTTCTTTTGATGTGCGACCAGGTGTTCTTCTTCTTCTTTTGTGTTTAATGGCATTTTCAGAGCCGCGAGGCTCTCTAAGCCACACACCTAAACCCCGGGTGTCTCCAGCGTCACTTTATTTAATTTCCGCACATGGTTAATAAAACGCTGTCCAAACTCTTAACCTGAACCGATTTTCAAAATTTAAAAGGTGGGATTGAGCTTCACAACAGTTCTGACTGCTCAAAAAGTGTTCATCTATACTAATAAAAACCTGTGTGTGTGTGTGTGTGTGTGTGTGTGTGTGTGTGTGTGTGTGTGTGTGTGTGTGTGTGTGTGTGTGTGTCAGCGTATCTGTGTGTGTGTGTCTCCTGCACAACTCGAAAAACATAAAACCAACCAGCCTGAAACTTTGCATGCATGTTATGAAAACTCCAAGTGCAAGAAAAATGTTATAAAGTGAAAGTTGGGTGTTTGGTTTCGTTAAAACACCCCTTTTGAAGATAATTAACAGCCTTATTTCATTATACCTTTCATCACGCGATCCTCAAGGCATTTCCTGGGTAACCTCGCTGGGGTCTGAAGCTGCCATGTTTTCTGGCCTACTCAACCATGCCTTGACTTGGAACAGGCAGCAACGATTTCTTAATGATAAAGTTGTTGTTTTCTCTTTCCCCACTCATGGAATGCCTGTTCATCATATCTACAAATCGCTGGGTGCATTGCAATGCTTATAAACATCGAGAGATGTCAGCGTTCATGGCTTGACATTTTGGGCGTCTCCTGGAGGAGTATGTTTAATGTGTTGCTAATCGCATTCCAAACGAGCAGTTTCTTATCAACCGTTTTGTTGGAATGCTTGCTTGAGTGCTTAGGCTACTTGGCGAGTGCTCTCCAAGCTGCTTGGTTGTTCGTTTTGGTAAAAGTACCCGTGCTCTCAATGGAACATCAATAAGACAGACGTACGTTTCCACCTGTGTTTGGAACCGTGCGGTGTGTGCCTCAGCAGGTGTCTCATCGCTGAAAATGTGCAATTTTATTTTCACAGGATATCGTTTTGTTTTACGTTTTTGTGTGATCTCTGAATACAATCCACCCCTCACTTCGACATTGATACATATATAAAAACAATAAGGTCCATCTGACCAGGTGTTTGCCATTATCTGTTTGTGGAGGCATAGAACGTCGATCGACATTTTGTGTTCTGTGCCTTGATATATTTTTCAATTGAATTTTGCTAATCTCTCACTTGAATTCCTCTCTCAAAGAACTCTGTTTAAAGGTAAATCTTTATGTTTGTCGTTTTTATGTACTTTATGTGTGTGTACATTTGTGCATATGTGTATGAATATCAACTGTATTGCCATTAACGGAACTTTGTGTGTGCGTGTTGCTTTTAATCTCCATAAGCGGATTTCAGAAGGTGGAATGGATCCCTCCCAAGTCTTGAAGTATCTACCGTTGTGTGTGTGTGTGTGTGTGTGTGTGTGTGTGTGTGTGTGTGTGTGTGTGTGTGTGTGTGTGTGTGTGTGTGTGTGTGTGTGTGTGTGTGTGTGTGTACTAATGGGTTTTCAGAATTTGGAATAATGTCCTCCCAGGGTGGGCTCAAAGTATCCACCTTCATTTTGGTAAGGGGTCATGATTCATGGACCAAGCTGTGAAGTTTTCTGTCTCAAAGTTTTGTCGAGCGATCTTTTCAGGATTGTTACTGAGCCCAGGACAGCTGCTAACTGTAGTTGGTTTGTAGTAATAGCCCCAGGGATGGTTTTTAATATCTCCATGAGGTTCTTTTACATCATTCCCGTGAGGTTCTTCGTCATCACAGGGAAACTTTGGCATTCTTCAGCTTCCAGGATCTTTTCACTTCATGCTTGAGGTCTTGGTATTCGGTCATTTTCTTGATTTCTGCATCATTAATCCAAAATCACTGGTATTAACACCTCAATTAGCAATGCCCTCTTCTCTTATTTTTTTTGTACCTAAGCATGATATCTGGTCATAATGCTTTGTTTTCGATGTTCACACTCGATGGAATCATTAGGTCGTACGTGAGCAGTACTTCAGTGTTTTCAGTGATTGCTTTTGTTTCATTTTCCCACAAATTTTCTGGAACTGGAATATTAAAGTTTTTGTAGATGTGCCAGCAGATTACTTTACAAACTCTGTTGTGTCATTGCATGTACAGCTGTTCTGACATGTTTTTTTGTCGTGTTTGGTCATTAAGCATCACATCTAATTCTCTTTGCTAACTCCACCTCCACCCCTCACCTGTCTAACCTCCCCCCCCCCCCCCATCACCACAACCACACCCTTCTCTCTTACTCTGTCCCCTCTTCATAAAATGCAGCATTTCCTTCCCACACCTCTGTCACTCTCTTGCTGTCTGTCTCTCTTGCTGTCTGTCTCTCTTGCTGTCTGTCTCTCTTGCTGTCTGTCTCTCTTGCTGTCTGTTTCTCTTGCTGTCTGTCTCTCTTGCTGTCTCTCTCTCTCTCTTGCTCTCTCTCTCTTGCTCTCTCTCTCTCTCGCTCTCTCTCTCTCTCTTGCTCTCTCTCTCTCTCTCTCTCTCTCTCTCTCTCTCTCTCTCTCTCTCTCTCTCTCTCTCTCTCTCTCTCTCTCTCTCTCCCCCCTCTCCCCCCCTCCCTCTTTCTCGCCCCTGGCCCCCTATCATTGTCCCTGTCAGCAAAGCAACGGGTTGTATTTGCTTGTTTGGAATATAATTGAAATCCGGCATTGATCGTTTTTCGTTCGTTTTTCGATAAATGAGTCATTATACAGCCGAAGATTTTGAAATGATAGATTTGAAGATTTGAAATTGTGTTCAAATGATAGTTATGAAAGTAGCTTTATAGATGATGAAGATGCTTACACTGATTTAGAGTGAAGATTAATTTTATTTTAAGTGAAAACTACTATATAAATATGCTGAATCCAAACAATATACCAGATATTGAGCTTCTTGAATTCCCTGATATCCCATATGATAAATTTGCCTATAAACAATGTATATTTAAATCAAAAGCCGATCAACAATGTATATTTAGTCATTATCTTCCAATGAATGATGATAAAAATTTAATAAGGAACATAACTTTCAAAATTACACCAAAAATGAATTACTTTGCAAGATTTATTGGAGAAATGAATGTCAAGTATGAAGGTGATAACACACCTTTTCTTTCAACAGAAGAGATTGATCAAATTAGGGTAATGTTTATTGGATTGATCTTATTTAATATTCTTGATTGTCATTTTCAGGAAAATATCAACACTAGATATTGTATAAATAAAATAATGGATTATCTTGAAATTAAACCTGAACTCAGGATAAAACATCACATTTCTAAAAAAAGCCTATAAAAAATTACATAATTTATTTTCTAAATATATAAATGAATGATTTTTTTTTAACCCATTTGGGAAAATAACAAAATTTAACAACCTAAAAATATACCAAAGTCATTAAGATGCTTAATAGTTGGTTCAAGTGGATATGGAAAAAAAAACCTGCTTGCTTTTGAAGATGCTCCTTCCTTCCAACTTTTTAGATTGTCATAATTTATTAATTTTCACAAAGTCAAGTTTTCGACCTGAGTATCAACTACTCTCACAAGGTTTTAATGCAGGTCCTCAAAAAGAAGACATCATTGGTTTATTTAAACTTCAAAACAAACTAAATCATTACAACATTGAAGATATAATACAACTATTCCGTGAAACAGAAAGGTAAATAGAAATCAAAACATATAACGTGTATTGTTAGTGATAATATGGATGATATACCTTCACCCCAAGATTTGTATAAATTAAAAAAGAACCCCATCATCTTTGATGATTGTGTTAATGAGAGAAACCAAATGGTTATGGTTCGCGACTACACAAGAGGGAGACATTTATCTTAGTCAATCGTACTTTCAACTCACTTGTCACTCAATAAGAAATAATGCTCATACTTTTATTCAAGTTAAATGCAATTGATATAAATAAATTTTGGAGAGACAATTGTTCCATGTTGTGTAATAAAAATGAATTTGAGGAATCTATGAAACACACAACTGGAAAATATAAATATATTGTGGTCAAACAAAATGAGATACTAAAATATATTTTTCAACAAATAAATACAGAAAATGGAAGCAAATGAAAGAGCTAGAAGATTTAAGGAACATCGGAAGTTAGTTTCAAAAGTTGTAAAGCAACAGGAGGACATAAATAAGAAACAGAGACAGAAAGTAACGGGTGAAGAAGTGTTTGAAAGAAAATAAGAGAATTTTTTTGAACCACTTTTAAAAACTCAACAAATATCTGCAATTCCCATGATAGAATACAATCCTAAAAAACTTCAAATTATAAAATTTTTAGTGAAGTGACGGAGGAAGAACTAGAGAATATGGGAAAATTAGAATATGATGAAGGATTATTTCAAGAGCTGGGAAAGGTAAATCGACCTCCTGATTATGTTTTGAAGGCTCTTCAAAACAATGAATATTCAGCAAATTCATAAACCATAGCAGGACTCATTCCAACAGAAGAACCAACAATGTTCTATCTTGTTCAAGAAAAGGTATTATGTCATGATGCATTGAGGTTCTTGAGTTCCGCTCAACCAAATGTTAAACTAACTCCCAGATTAATGTTTTTTTCTAACAAAATATGGTATCCAAGGTTCAAGTTGTTTTGATGAACCGTTGAATATAAAAAAGAAGATGATAGAATATGTATTAATTTACTAGTGTGGTGTAGCGGGCCTGCGGGGGCAGGGCATGATGTGGAGGAGTGGTCGGCGTGGTCACGTGCGTGCAGGGGATATAGGAGTGTGCGCCGCCTGAGGCGTTGTAGTGGTTGCTGTAGTCGTTGTGGCTTGTAGAGTGCATCGAGTACGTAATAAAGGGGAGTTACGGGCAACGTACGCTCACGCTCCCGCTCGTGCAACAAAGCCGGGTTGAACTGTTCCCCCGCTCGTGTCTGCCTTCGAAGCACCACTATCACGACACCACAGTTTGGCGACGAGGCTGTTCAGATCGGCGTGTGCAGGGTGGTTGGGTTCGGATCGGCAGCGAGTAACTCAGCGCACCCCGCCAGGTTCGAGGTTCCGGAGGAGCGCATCGCGAAGAGCGTATCGCAGGTTCGCACGCCGCGCGCACAGGCTCCGGAGCCAGGAGGCTCACCAGCATGGCAGAAGGTCGGGGCACAGCGCACGGACGCGTGCCCGTCTTCGTGGGAGATGACTTCGAATTGTTTTCTGAACAATTGGGCTGCTATTTCCACGCGAATGATGTAGATGATGAAGGCAAACGCAAGTCGATCTTGCTCGCCTCGCTGTCAACGGAGCACTACCGGCTGCTGAATGATTTGGTAGCTCCAGATAAGCCCAGTGATGACGGGCTATCGTTTCAGGATATCGTGGAGAAGATGAAGACCCACTTGGTGCCAGAGAAGTCATTGCAGCTCGCTGGGTACCAGTTCGATCACCTCGCGAAGGGTGTGGAGGAGCGCGTTGCAGATTTTGTGGCACGGGTGAAGCATTCGGCCGTGGCTTGCAAGTTTACGGCAGAGGAGCATCCGGCGCGACTCAGAGATCGTTTTATTTCAGGTCTGCAAGACGCGAAGATGGTGGCAGCCATTCTGCGGATGAGCGGTGTCGACGTTACATTCGACTCAGCGGTCGGGACTGCTTCGGCTGTCGAGCAGACGCTCACGGATGTCCGCGCCATCGCCGGCCAGGAGTAGCTCCAGCTGGGGCATGTCGGCTGATCCCGGGGTCCACGCGATGACCCAGGTGCCCCAGGTCGCGCGCGCGTCTGGCGGTGCGGGCCGGGGGCGCGCGCGGCCGCACCGGGAGCGAGGTGGATTTCCAGGGGTGCTGGGGGTGTAGTGGTCCACACCTGCGACGAGTGTGCCCGTATAAGAACACCGTGTGTTTGCATTGTCACAAGGTGGGACATTTGAAGCGTGTGTGTCGGATGGCGGGGGCCTCCGTTGGGGTCTTGGATGGCGAGGTGCGGGAGGACCCCAGTGACCTGCGGAGCGGCCTGCAGCCGGGGCATAGCGATGCCGGCGGGCCAGAGCAGGAGAGGCAACCAATGTTGAGTCTGTTTTCGATTGGTCCGGAGGTGACAAGACCAATCACAGTGGAAGTCGAGGTGAATGGCGAGCCGACCGTGTTTTACGTTGACACCGGGGCTGCAGTGTCGGTCATGGGCGAGCGGGCGGCTCGTAGTCTTCGCGGTGTTCGCCTGGTCAAGACGACCTTGTCGCTGTGCACGTACACCGGCGAAGCGATTGCACCGCTTGCGGTGGCAGACGTCTCGGTGGTCTACCGGGGTCGAAGCGCCCTACTCTCGGTGTTTGTGGTATGAGGGGGGGGGGCCCGCCTCGGTGTTTGTGGTATGAGGGGGGGGGCCCGCCCTTTTGGGTCGGGACTGGTTGGCACACCTCGAGCTGGATCTCCAGTTCGTGCCTCCAGGTGCGCCGGTGCTTCCTTCGAGACCCGAGGGCGAGGTTCTGGCTGCAGGAGCCGCCTCGATGCAACGGGAGCGGCCGTTCGTTGCTTCCTGCAACGATGATCTGCGGTTCGGGAGCAACGGGAGCCGTGCCAGCTCTCGCGCTGAGCTCTCGCGCTTCGGCTGCGCTCATGATGCAAGGCCCGCCTGTGTTGTTCAGGCGGTGTCGACGGGGAGTTGCAGCGAGCCCGTCGTGTTCAAGAAGTTCGCGGATCGCGACTGTCGATGGCAAGCAGGTCATCGCAACATCGCGACGACAGCCGGGAGATGGACACGTGATGTGGTTCATGGGTTGCTGTTCATTGCGTATTTGATTTTCATTGCTCAAGTGATGCAGTTTAACGTTGTTGGAATAAATGCCGGCAGTTCAGGTGTGAGAATATGTTTGGCTGGGATCAATCGATGGGATTTTCGTGATAACGGATGTGATGTGAAGGCTTTGAGAGCGATTGTGGCAAATAAAGAGGTTTTATTGGCCTCCCGCTGCCACGGGCCACGGGTTGTTACTTTGTCATGTGCGGGGATTTTATCGGAAAAACGCGCTGTACGGAAAAAGGAGTTTGCAATTGCACAGATGATGTTCTTATTGATTTATGACGGGCCTGGGTTTGTATGGAATTGCTACCGTCTAATTGTTGTGTGGGTCTCAGAGATCGACTCAGAGCCGGGGCTGGTTCGCTGTTCAGCGTTACCCCCACCTCTGATTTCGGCAAGGTGAGACGTGCCTGGGGCACAACTCTCTGTTCTCGCCCGAGGCCGTTTGGACGTACATTGGAATCTCAACTGATTGTAGTGCGTGGGTTGTTATGGGGTATTTGTTGCATCCAGCCGACGGCGCTGTTCAGCGTCCCCACCCAAGGTCAGTCGGGTTTGGCATTGGCGCCACAGTTTCCAGACAGCGGCCTTCCGGCCTCGGAATATTTATCTGCTTCAGGTCTGGCTGGGGGAGATGTGCCGCCTTGTCGGCCGGAGGCGTTTGATGGTGCCGGGGGAGGTTTGCTCGGGAGGTCGCCACGACCTCGCCGGAGGGCGTGTAAGCATGAGCCGCCTGGGGGCGCTTTTGCGGCATAGTGATGCTGTGCTTCTCGCCTTGCTGCTTGATATCTGTAACGCGGTCAGAGTTTTGTGGGTTCATTGGGCAACTCAGTCTTCGGGACCTGGCCGTTGCAGCTCCACTCGCTCGCATCGACACGTTATATGGTGTGATGTGCCTATGCTTTTTCTTTTTGAGGCTATTATCGTTTTTGTACCTTATCTGCTTTTATATCGTGGTATCCTGTGCTGCTTATGCTTATTATGACGATGGTCATTTAATAATCATGGTTTTAGGAGGGAGGAGTGTGGTGTAGCGGGCCTGCGGGGGCAGGGCATGTCGGGGAGGAGTGGTCGGCGTGGTCACGTGCGTGCAGGGGATATAGGAGTGCGCGCCGCCTGAGGCGTTGTAGTGGTTGCTGTAGTCGTTGTGGCTTGTAGAGTGCATCGAGTACGTAATAAAGGAGAGTTACGGGCAACGTACGCTCACGCTCCCGCTCGTGCAACAAAGCCGGGTTGAACTGTTCCCCCGCTCGTGTCTGCCTTCGAAGCACCACTATCACGACACCACAACTAGACTCACTTGGATGATGGAATTTATGTTGCTGGTAAAATTAAGAAGAATGAGAAGGAGAAACATTATATATGCTTTAAGTAAGCTTGGTTCAGGTGTTACTTTTCTTCCAAATGCCCCATTACAATTTGTTAAAAGATTGTTATTGCTGTTAGGTAGTAAGAAGGCAGGAAACAACAATTGTATTAATGAGGTATCAGCCATTTTAGACCAGATTATGAATATGAAAATAATTAATAAATGTCAATACAAAGATATTTTATCCCATGTGAAATGAGTTTAATTCTCTCTCACGATGAAAATGAAAAAATATCATCATTGTAGATGTGAAAGATAATTTTTTTTTTAATTGTTGAAAGATGATAATGACGTATTTATATTTATAGATAAGATAATGGTAGAATTAGTACCACTGAATGTTGGAAGATTTGTATTATCTTCTTTTCAAGATGATTTAACAGGTGTGGTGTTTCAGAGAATGATAAAGAGATTTATAATAATTATATTCAGACTTTTTTGAACTTATTGATGGGTGGTATTTCCACAGCAGTAAATACTGCTAATGAAAGGAAGGCTCAAATACAGGCTCAAAAGGAGTTGGAAAGACATAACAAATAGTTAGAGAAACAAATTAGTGGGAGTGGTGCAATTATAGATTTTTTGAGAAGCACAATCCTTAGTTTTAATTTCACAATGAGTCATCACACGGCTTCATTCCCATACCCACTACAACTTCACCCCACAAAAAAATAGGAAGCATCTTGATTGTCTGTGGAAACTTACTAGGCCTTGTTTAATATCACAGAGAAAAATGACAAGTTTAGTTATAATCCGAGAAGCGGATACAAAACTATAACAGTTTCACCCAGAGCATACGAGATTTCCCAAATATCTTCCACAATTGCCCGCCTTATGAAAGAACTAGGTGATGAACCAAAAAAAATTGGTATAGTTATTCAAAAACAAACTTCAAAATCAACTATTAGACTAAAAAATAATTATAAGTTGATTTCACAATTGATAAAATAATTCATTTAGAGAGTTATTGGGTTTCTCCTCAAAAAAGATTGAAAGAAATGGAACGTTTTCCAATGATAATGCCACTCAAATATCCTCAGGTATAAATTCAGTATTAATTCACTGTGATTTGATTGATAGTGCTTAAAACGATGGAAAAAGAACAAATACAATATTTTCATTCAGCGCATAATCATCCCCAATTGGTTATAAATTCAATATGGAACCAAAAATTCTGGTTTATCTGCCTGTGTCAAGAAAAACCATATACAGAGTAAGTTTTAAGACAACCGATCAAGATAATCATATGATTTCCTTCAATGGAGACATTATATACATCAGAATTCACCTTTGTAAAGTTTTTCAATAAATGTATAAAATGGTTATTGTGAGGAAACACCAGTTGGGAAAATATATAATAATTAATAAAGATGGGGATGGGATGTTCCTTTCACCATACTACATGGGTGAAGGTATGTATCTTGGTAGAGGATACTATAAACCTAAGAGACAATGGGGTGTAGTGTGGGGCATCAATTTAGAAACAAAGGAGATGCAATAATTGATACTCCAATGGGTATAGGTTCAACGATTCTTAAACATAAAGACCTAATAGGTTCAACCGCTTCTGCCATGGGAAATGTAGCAGGTGCTATAAAGAGTATAAAAGATGCTCAAAAGGAATCCCATAAATTACAAGCAATAAAATAAA
>NC_140963.1:79640297-79697797 GCF_056783735.1 Eptatretus burgeri | reverse complement strand
TCCGAAACTACACACACAATTGTGATGAAACTTTACCACAACCTTCATCACCCATGATGTACCAAAGTTTGTTCATGCCATTAAAAAATTTACGGTCTAAGAGAGTCTAAGGGGGAGTGGGAGGGGTTTCCCCCCAAAAGAGGCATTTGATTTCTTCTCAGAAACTACACACACAATTCTGATGAAACTTGACCACAACCTTCACCACCCGTGATATACTAAAGTTTGATTATGGCATTAAAAAACAAATCCATAGGTATTGACTTTCTTCTCCATTACATATTTTGTGGGTCATCCATGCCTACCAGTGATTCCCTGGTTATCTTATCCAGCCATTACCAGGTAAGCACCCAGGGGTATTACTATTACCCCTTTGTTTATATATATATATATATATATATATATATATATATATATATATATATATATTTTTTTTTTATATATATATTTTATATATATTTTATATATATTTTATATATATTTTATATATATATATATATATATATATATATATATATATATATATATATATATATATATTGTTACGAATTTCGGTCCGCCCGGCATGCGATCGGCCACGTAACTCAAATCGCGACCGCGTCGCCCACCGGAACGGACAATTCAGTCGTGACCCTCCGTGGAACTACCGCCAGGAGCTAGTCACGGGTGGGTCTTTCGACCACACCACAATCGTGCCAATCGGCCACCCACGCAGGATAGGGTTGTTCGCCAAACTCGACCTACCGAAGTACCTGCGCGGGTAGTTAACCGGGCGATCGTACCTCGCCGCTGGCCGGCCTAAGATAGGAACCGCTTAAGTGGTCCGTTCCGTGCTTCAGTGATAACCGAGCGGTGTTATCGCCGGCCCCGACGGACGTGATTATTTACCGGGTGCTTACACCCCTCTACCAATTCCTTCTGTGATGCAAGATGGAACTTTCAAACAAAGGAAAGGACGCAACGAAATGGGGAACAGTTCAACAAGCACATTTATTGCACACTCAGACAAGCACGTATTTTACAGCCATACAGTATTTCAGGCACGTATACAGTGAAAGCAAGCAAAGGCAGAGTTACAACCGAATACTTTATTTCACACGCACGCTTAGACAATTCTACTTGTAAGACGGCGCCACCACATGCATTTACACCAAAAGCAAAGGAAAAAGCCACCCTCAACGGCAAGGGTGGCAGACAGGTTCGTGGACCAAGTGTGCGTGGAACCTGGATGAGCGGCCAGGTCCACGAGACCTAAGGGTCTTACCCGTGCCCTCGTGGCGCGATGGCGGGCAAGCCGCGATGTCAGCGTAGCTGCGTCTGGCTTCGTGCCTCTGGCGTGGTCGGTGAGCTCTCTCCGGCGCTCCCCGTCTGCCTTTCCCGTCGGCTTCCAGCTCCGTCTCCCGACTTGACTGCCCCGCCGACACTGCACTTGACTTGACTGCCCCGCCGACACTGCACTCGACTTGACTGCCCCGCCGACACTGCACTCGACTTGACTGCCCCGTCTCCCGATTCTCCAGACTGCCGACACCGACACACTGCAGACTTGACTGCCCCGTCTCCCGCTTCTCCAGACTGTCACTCCACCGACTCCAGACTTGACTGCCGCGACCGACACACTTGACTGCCGACGCTCCTGCTGCCACACTGCTGCTACCACTCCACTGCTCCCACTTGACTCTCACTTGACTGCCGACACCGACACACTGCACTGCCGACCCTGCACTCGACTTGACTGCCCCGCCGACACTGCTTGACTTCCACTCCACCGACTCCAGACTTGACTGCCACTTGAGTTCCTCGAGCTGCGCCGTGCTCGCGCTTATATAGGCCGGGGGAGGGGCGTATATGCAAATTTGTGGATCATAGCGGGTTCGGAGGCGGGGTTACCCCACCTGATGCTCAGCCATTGGATGGATTTAAAGTGGGCGTGATTCATTCCTGATCTGCTTTTCGAGGTGAAAGGAACCCATTCACAACCCATGGTACGACATGTGGTAGAAAGGCGGAGGTGGTGGGAGTTTGCTGCGGTGGTTTGGGAAGGGTGTTGGTGGTGGTGATTTGGTTGCTGGCAGGCGTCGTTTGAGAATGGCGGTGAAGCAATGTTTGGGGGTGGAGTTGTGGAGGTAAAGAGGCGAAGGTGGTGGTGTTTGAGTTGTAGTTGTTTGGGAATGATGTTGGTGGTGGTGATTTGGTTGTTGGGGGATGATTGGTCCAAAATAATGATAGAGAAAAGAAAAGCGGCTATCTCAAAGAATCGCAGCCCGGTGAACATGGAAATTCCCTCTAAACAACGGTGGGGAAATCTAACTACACATATACTTATCGTCATAATTGATCTAAGGACCCTTTATGGTGTATTGCGAATTTCCAAAGCCTTAACAATATATATATATATATATATATATATATATATATATATATATATATATATATATATATACACACATGCATATGTGCATGGCTCACAAAGTGAGTACACTACTGTTACACAAAGGGCAAAAAAAAAAGTTTAGGGAAACATGAAATGCAACCCATTATGTTAATCAGCATATATTCAAATAGCTAAATCTAAATTTTAAGACCTGCAGCACGTCCGGTTTTAAAGTTACTAGTGAAAATATATAACACTGTAAATACACGTTCGAATTTCGAGCTTGGCGTCAGCGTTATGTACGGAATCAGATGGAAAAAACAACGTAAATATTATATTTTGGGATAAGAAACAGATAATTTTTTTCTCTGCCCTTTTAAACAGGCTCAATATGTGACAGGAAAAAGAAAAAAAACACATTTTGAGAGAGTCCGATGTTATAAATTACGAAGAAAACACAGACGAGTTCAGTAGCAAAGAAAACCACACTTGCAAGCGAAAAATAACGTTAAAATCGAATTTATTTCTTTCGAACTTTTGAAAATAATTACTTTAAACATGAAAAGAAAAAGATAATTCTTACCTCTCGGATCCTCACGAAGCACCAAAAAAATTCTAGCGTTGGTTAAAATGAAGAATTATCAGACAAATGCGAGTCACCTCGCCTGCCACTGTTGCCCTTGCTCTGGTTGTGCACTGTACCCTTGTGCTCAAAATGTTCAACAATACGTTGAATGGCACAATGTGTGGGTCCATCACATGTTCTGAGCTCGTATTTCCAGCAGAACCTCTGGCGGGTGTCTACATATGATTTAGTCTCCTCCCAAAGAGCCACCACTTTTATCTTCTGCTTCACTGTCAATGGCATCATTGAGCTATGGAGCTATAAATCCCATGAAACAAATAGCACAATGACACCACCAAACCCTGAAAAGGAAAACCCTATAGGTCAAAATACAAAGAAATGGCAGGAAATCAAAGTTGTTTCAATCTTTTTGAAACACCATGTATGTCATCAAAATGACTTAATTTCATTGGGAAAATGAGGGGAAAAGTAGCGATGACAACAGTGTGGCAGGCTCAGGGTATCCCAATGATGCTAAAATATAAATGGGTAAAATATATTCATTTTAAACACAAAATATTTTATTTTATATTATTATTTTTTTCATCTTTCTCTTAATTTTCCCCATTGTTCAGGATGGAAGTGGGGGGGAGGGGGTGTGTGGTTTTTGGGTGAGAAATAAACAACATGAACCACACCCTATCCCTTAACGAGACCTTAACAGACACGACACTCGGCACAGATGCACAAAATTTTGAATGCCTGTTCCGGTTCATGAGCCATGGTGGCAGTTCTTCAGGATCTCTGCCGACTTTCTCAAAGATCGTTTTTGTTGTCGTTTTTGTTGCCTTTTTCCTGTCGTTTTGTTAACCTCCGCCATCGAAGATCGGAGGTTACTGTTTTCACCCCTTTCTGTTTGTTTGTTTATGAACAGTATAATATGGAAAAACTCCTTGACGGATTTCGACGAAACTTGGTAGGGGGATTAGGTATGGTCCAAGGATCATGCCATTAGATTTTGGACTTGGTCCAAAATCCAATATGGCCGCTATGGCGGCCATTTTGAAAAAATATTTCAAATTGGACATTTACTAGATAATTGGACATTTTCTAGAAGAAATGGACATTTACTAGACAACTTATCACCACTGAATTGCTACTTATTACATCGAGATCCTGGTACAACTCGAACAGCATGGCATACCTGATTAAACATCCTAATTACCCTTTGAATGCATACCCCCCCTCAGACGTAACAATATTTTAAGTGATTTCCAACCTCCCCCCCCCCCCCAAAAAAAATAATTGTTTGAGAAAGAAATTTTTTGCAACTTTTTTTTCAACAAAATTTCGATTTCTTTTTTTTTTTGCATTTCTACATGTTTTAAGTGATTTCCAACCCCCCCCCAAAAAAAATTTTGTTAGAGAGAAAAAAATATTTTTGCAACTTTTTTTTCAACAAAATTTCGATATTTTTTTTGCATTTCTACATGTTATAAGTGATTTCCAACAAAAAAACATGCCAACATTATAATTGCAGCTGATTTTGGAACTTCAGGTGGATATACCCACGTAAAATCAATTTATGTCTCAAGGAATCTAGTTATGACGAATGAATTGAGGATGTAAAAGTTAAAAGTTGCAAACTATAACTCTGTGAGCACTGTTGAGTCAAATTGAATGAATAGGATATCAGGTTCACTTGGGTGACCTAGCAGTATTGGCGGCGGAGGTTTTGCTCTCTACCGAGTGCTCCCCCTCTAGTTATCTGTGTTTACTGTGTGTTTATAGTTCAGTAATGTGTTAAAACTTGTGCTAAATGTGAAGTTTTTATCGTCTTTTCATATCAGGTTTCCTTGAAGCCTGCCCTTCTTCCCATTTGTGTGCAGGATCGTGTTTGTTGTATTTTCTCCTTATTTACATCAGTTTTTATTTTCTCCACTTTCCCTCCACCCTCCTTATATCCCTAATAACTATACCCTCTGTTTCATGGCTCAAAAAATTTTTTTAAAAAATACAACAACAAAAAATACCTTTCACCTCACATTATTCCCCACGTGACCACATGACCTCCTGTTCCGACTCTTCTTCCTCCTTCTCCTGCCAATCAACCATCGACTACTTTTGCCAACCCACATTCACCATACACCTTCACGATTTTTTTTTTATTCAACCCTTCCTTTACCTAATCTTACCTAATCTTTGAGAGAAAAAAATATTTTTCATTCTTTTAACCTCTCACGTTACACCTCCAGCGACCACGTTTGATACCCCCTCTTCTTCTTCCTGGGACTTTTGTCGAACTTCCGGCTTCCTTCTGCGTTTGCCGGTCCAAATTCACAAACACCTACACGATTTTTCTTCAATCTTTCCTTTCCTTTTCCGAATCAAACGTAATCTTTATCAAAGAAATAACAAAAACGGTCTCTTAAAATGTTACAACTTCCTCGTTCACACGTGTGGTTCTCGGTGTTGCATCATAATTCACTACTCTTATATCCTTCTTCTTCTTCAAAAGGCTGTTTTCCATTCGACCTTTCCTTAATCCTGTGCCTACAACGTCCCACTGTTACAACCTTCCTTTTCTCCATTCTCTTAGTCCTCCTTTATTGCATCCCTCACGTTAATGTCTTTAATCGCATTGCTGACTTAAAAAAAATTAAATCCCAGTTTGCAATGCATGTTCATGTTCCATAAATCATCATTTTTTTCAAACTTCAGTGCCAATTCAGCCCACCTCCTTAAATCTACCCTCTCCTAACCCCTCACCTGTTATCCCCTCTCCTTACCCCTCCCATCTTGCCCCTCATCCTACCTCCGCTCTTGGCACCTCTTCACTGTCTTCTGCTTCAGTATCAGCTCCTCCTTTGTTGTCCCAAAATGTGTGGTGTTCTAACATCTGTGGGCTCCACTCTAACTGAACATATCTCACACTCATCACCACAAGCATGCTCCTTTCTTCCTCTCAGCACACATCCCCCTCTTCCCAACCCCTCAAATCTCGTACCCCCCCCCCCGCTCACTCCCTTCTTCACCATACCTCGAACAAGTGTCATCCTTCACCTCTCCCATTGCCCTCCTGCACCTTGGCCATGCCTGCTCTCACCGTCTACCCTCCTTCTCAAAGCTTCCCTCTCAACCCTCCATCCCAAAGCAACATTCACACTCTTCCTCCTGCAAGCTTTCCTCTTACCTTTCTCAAAAACTCTCTCCTCACCCTTCTGCCTCAACCCTCCCCTAACCATTCTCCCTCAACTCTTCTCTCTCTCACCCTTCTCCCTCTAATCTTCCCACTAATTCTCCCTTCCCAAGTTGCCCCCTCCTCACATACACAAAGGTACCTCCCTCCCCCATCATTTCTCTTCCATCTCCTCACTCCACCTCCTCCAATCTTCAATGCCCTCTGCCCCCTCTCTTATTACTCCCCACTGTACCTCAATCCATCACCACCGAACCTTATCTTCTCTTCATCCGGCCCTCTCCCCATGCTCTTCTAAAATCCCCCACACTCTTTCAATAACTCTCCTTACCTCCGCCATCCCCCTCCCTCGTCCTACCCTCCCCACCCCTGCACGCAAAACCTCCTCACCTCCTTCTTTCTTAACAGTGTGAACCTCAAACATCCAGGGTCTTCACTCAAACCTGACAGATCTTTCCATGCAGGTTTCTACTGCCAAACCAGACGTAATCTGCTTAATAGAAACTTTCCTCCTTCAAGATATCTCTAACTCCCAAGTATCTCTCCGTGGTTACTCCCTCCTCCAGTTTTAAAGACCTGAGGCTTCCACTCCACTTCCACCTCATGTTTATATGTGTTTTACCATCCAGCAAATAGTGATGACTCCATTCACATCTCGCTCTCCAAAAACATGGACCAACTTCTCTCCTCTCATCCCAACTCTTTCTTCCTCATGTGTGGTGATTTCAACTGTCATCATGCCAGTTGGCTGGGTGTGGGTACCTCTCTCACCTGCCATGACACTTCAGCAAAAGACTTATGTGACTCATTGGGACTGATACAATCTGTAAACTTCCCAACCCGGATCTCAACCAACGGCACTCCATCTCTTCTGGATCTGATTTTGACCAATTTCCCTGAAAATATCTCCTGTTCTTCCTCCACTCCAATCGGTTCATCTGACCACATGTTTGTCAAAGTGGACATCTCTCCGGCTGTTATTAAAGAACTACCACAGCGCCGACGAGTCTGGCATTTCACTCAGGCCGACTGACAGGGACCTCAAGCAGCCATCAAACTTCTAGACTGGTCTCCCATCTCTACTTCCTCTGACATTAACTCATCCTGAGAATTTTTTCAAAGAAACTTGCTCTCTCTTGTGCACAGATTTATCCCATCTCGTCTTCAGTTGTCCTACCCTTCCTCCTACCCATGGTACACTGAAGCTTGTGGTGAGGCAGTTGTCCTGAAACAACTTGCCTTCGCCTCATGGAAGGCTAATGCAACTGAAGGCAATCTAAGTTCCTTCCGCAAAGCTCAGAACAAGTGCGTGTCTACCCTCAGGAGAGCCAGGAAACAACATCTTTCTAATCACAAGTCTGAACGCTCAAACCTCTCTCCATCCTCCAAATTGTGGTGGTGTCGAGTTAAGTCTGTTTGTGGTGTATGTTCCCCTTCCATCCCCTCCCTTCCCTCAAATGGCCGCACAGCTGACACTGCATGTTAAAAGGCTGAATGCCTAAACTCCGTGCTTGCTTTCCAATTCTGTGTCCCAAAACCATCGCTTTCTGTACCCAGCTGACCTGGACTGTATGTCCATTTTTTTCCTGACAAGGGGGAGAGCTTGTTGTCAAACCTCGATTCAGGTTCTGCAACCGGTCCAGACAGCATCAGCCCACGTGTCCTAAAAACCTGCTCTGCTGCTCTTGCTCACCCTCTCTCTGTTCTATTCACCCTCTCATTTGCTCAAGGTCATCTGCCTTCTGCTTGGAAATCAGCAAACATTACCGCTCTGCATAAAAAGGTGCAAAAACAGATCCTTGCAACGACAGACCAATCATCTTTCTCCCAATCATCATCAAAGTTATGGAATGCATCATCGCTTTAGACATTAAATCCTTCCTCTTCTCAAATGGCTTGATTTCCGATCATCAATTTGGATTCAGACCAAGTCACTGTACCCTGGATATGCTGCTTATGTTCTCCCAACAATGGATGGAGATCATCAATGCCAGACATGAAATCAGAGTCATCTCACGAGACATATCACGTGCTTTCGAGACAGTCTGCACCCTGCCCTGCTCACCAAACTCTCTTCCTATGGCATCCAAAGCCATCTCCACTCATGGATCGCAGACTCCAAGGCCATCTCCATTCATGGCTCGCAGACTTCCTCTCCTGTCGCAGTCAACGTGTGGCCCTAAATGGAGTTCTTTCATCCCCTCTTCCTGTCCAGGCTGGAGTTTCTCAAGGCAGCGTTCTGGGCCCTGTTCTTTTTCTTGTTTTCATCAATGATCTCTCTAACTCTCTGGGAAATTCTCTTTATCTCTTTGCTGATGACTCCACCCTCTTCCGTACCATCTGTCATCCCTCAGATCTGAAAGCAGCAACCTCTTCACACTGCAAACCTGGATAAAATTGCAAGCTGTTCCAACACGTGGAAAATGTATTTCAACCTTGAAAAATCTCACCCTCTCACTATGCCTCTCCGAAAGGAATGTGTGAAACCACCCCCCCCCCCACCACCCCCCATTTACTTTCTAAACAATCCTGTTGATGAAGTCGTTTAATTCAAGCTTCTAGATCTCACTATATGCTATGATATTTCCTGGGAAAGCCACATTTCCAACCTGGCCAACAAAGCCAGTCACCGACTAGACATCCTCCATCGTGTACAGTCCTTTCTTGGCACACCTGAGCTCCTGAGCACATACAAAGCTTTCATACGCAGCCTGTTGGAGTACTGCTCTCCTCTATGGGCTGGTGCTCCCACCTCTCTCCTTTCTCGGCTTCACGCTGTGGAAACCAAGGCATTTAGGATCATTGGTATCTCCCGCAATGAAGCTGTCTTTGGGTCACTGCAGGCAGGTCGCTGGTCTTTCTGTCTTCTTCTGTCTCCTCTCTGGCCTCCCCCCCACCCCCCAATTTATTCTTTAGGGTGCGCAAGGTCCGCCAGCAACCCCCTTCTGGTAAAACTACCAAAATCAAGAATCACTGCTCACCTTCACTCTTTCATTCCTCTTTTTCCCGCCTTTGGAACAAACTCCCACACTCTCTTCAATCCTACTCTTCCCTCCAGGTCTTCAAAACAGCTGTTCACCACCTCTCTTATCTTCCCCCATCCAAAACCACGATCTTTTCTACCACAGCCAACCCACCCCAAACCCACCTCCTTCAAATTCCCTGCTTTCCTTCCTGAATGTCCCTGCCGTGTAAGGAACTGATAGTCCCTGTGGTGTCCATCTTATTTACCATGTGTACCCCACCCCATCCCTTCCACAGATCTCCTCATGTCTCTGTTCCTTACTCTTTTTTCCTCCCCCCTTTGTCTCCCGCTCCCCTTGCACATTCTGTGTGTTAGCTCTCATACGAGCCTCGACAGTGTGTACAAATTTTTTTTTTAAGCCATCCATCCATACTCAAGCTACTTAAAAGTCCTGCCAACATCTCTATACCCATCTATCTCCTATACTTCCAGGTACCTATATATTTCCAATTTTACCTTATCTACTGTTGCTGTTGCCACAACCTTTCCTGGGAGACCGTTTCATGCATTAACTACTCTCTGAGTGAAAGACCCTTGCCAATTACTCGTCTTAATTCTCCACTTATTTAGTCTAAGGCTATGTCCCTTGTAGTGGGGCAACTTAGCTAAATATAGCATAACAATTGTGCATTTTGTGAGGAAAGCACTAAATTTGGCACACGAGTAGTCTATCATATTATGAACAGATTTAGATATTGGGCCATCTCAAATTTTTGATGGCAGTGGAAAATGGCTGCCACAGCCATCAGCGGCTGAATTTGAGATGGCCCAATATCCAAATCTGTTCATAATATGATCGGCGACTCGTGTGCCAAATTTGGTGCTTTCCTCACAAAATGCACAATTGTTATGCTAAGTTGCCTCACTATTGGTCCTATCACTGTATATTTTGCTGAGGAACTCTTCTGCACTGATTTGGTCTATACCCTTCTTTATCATATCCCCTTGTAACCACCTCCTTTCTTGTGTATAAAGCCCTGCCTCATTCTCGGCATAGCTGAGTCTCGCTAGACCCGGAATCAATCTCGTCGCCTTGTGCTGAACCCTCTCTGTGGCAGCTACATTCTTCCTGAGCTGTGGTGAAGAAAACTGCACACAATATTGTAGATGGGGCCTCATTAAATTCCAACACAGTGTTAAAACCACCTCTTTTGATTTATTCCCCTTTGAATGCAACCTAAAACCCTATTTGCTTGGCATCCTGCCTTGCTCTCCAAACTCTGCTATGGCATCCAAGGCTAACTCTGCACATGGTTAACTGACTTCCTCTACTCTCATAGCCAATGTGCAGCTTTCAACGGAATCCTTTCATCTCCTCTCCCCGTCAAGGTTGGAGTGCCCCAAGGCAGTGTTCCAGGCCCCATCCTATTCCTAATCTTCATCAATGATCTCTCTGACGCTGGAAAATCCTCTTTATCTCTTTGCTGATGACTCTACCCTCTGCAGTGATATTCCCCCATCCTCCATGTAGACACACAACAGCTTCTTTCCTCTCTTCATACCTTGACAAAATCACAAACTGGTCAAACACATGGAATACGTCTTATCCTTGATAAATCCCTTTTAATCCTGACCATACCACAAACCCTTACATCGACTTTCTCAGCCACTCTCTCAAAAGTCCAGTCACTCAAACTCTTGGACCTCACTCTCAGCCATGATCTCTCTTGGACAAGCCACATTTCAAAGTTGGCCTCCAAAGCCAGTAACCAAATCAGCATCTTCCATCGTGCAAGGTCCTTCCTTGTGTCAGAGCTTTTTAGCCACCTTGAGACAGAAAGAACTTTTAGCTCAGTTTCGCTGTTTATTCAGTTCCAAATATAAGACACTTGTGCGCAAGGAAGTTTTTAGCCTGGAGCGATGGCACAAGCAGAAAAACTTCAACTATACATAGAGTATAACGAGTGTGTGTGTGTGTGTGTATATATATATATATATATATATATATATATATATATATATATATATATATATATATATATATATATATATATATATTCTATATATATATATATATTCTATATATATACATACGAGGTCCATTTAAAAAGTAACGGGACTGAGCCTGCTGTGTGCTCCACTTACACAACTTGAATGAACAGGTTGCGTCACAGTCTTTCGCAACATTCAAGCAATATATATGATTGTTGATGGTTGACTGCACTCATTGTGTGATTTTTTTTTACAGGTCGTGCTTAACACGTTGTCTAGTCTGAGTCGTCGAGCTATGAGTCGTGAGCAGAGAGCCAATCTGAAGTTTCTTGCCAAGCTTGGCAAAACAACTTCCGAATCCTTTGCAATGCTGCAGCAAGTCTACGGGGAAGAAAGGATGTCACGTACATGTGCATTTGAATGGCACAAGAGGTTCAAAGAGGGACGGGAGTAGGTTGAAGATGATCCACAGTCTGGAAGACCTTCAACGAGAAGAATGGAGGACAACATCGAGCATGTGAAGCAGATGGTACGTGCAGATCGTCGACCCACGGTGCAGATTATTGCTGAGGAACTTTCCATCAACAAGGACACTGTCAGGAGCATCATCACTTAAAATCTCGAAATGCGCAAGGTGTGCGCAAAGATGGTCCCCAAGCTGTTGTCCGAGGACCAGAAACAGCAAAGAGTCGCTGTCTGTCAAGACATTATCGAGAGCCTCAAAAACGATCCAGACATGCTTGGGAGAGTCATTACTGGAGATGAATCGTGGATATTCGAATACGATCCTGAGAGTCCAAATGGCAGAGTCGTCAGTGGAAAGGTTCGGCATCAGCAAGACCAAAGAAAGCAAGGATGTCGAAGTCGAAGGTCAAGGTGATCCTCGTCGCGTTTTTGGACATCAAGGGCATCGTCCTCTTCGGGTTTCTACCACAGGGTCAAACAGTGAATCAATAGGTGTACAAGGAGATCCTCCGGCACCTCATGAGATCAGTCTGGGACAAGAGGAGGGATCTGTGGGAGAACAACACCTGGGTGCTCCACCATTACAACGCCCCTGCTCACAGTGCCCTGAGCATCCGATAGTTTCTGGTTGAGAGGAACGTTCCAACTCTGGAGCAACCCCCATATTCGCCAGTCTTGGCCCCTTGTGATTTTTTCCTATTCCTCAAGCTCAAGGGGGTGATCAAGGGGACCCGATTTCCTGATGTGGAGGCCATCAAAAGGGCCGTGATGACAGAGCTCCGGAGGATTCCAGAAGAAGCCTTCTGGGGGTGCATCGAAGCGTGGAAGAAGAGGATGGACAAGTGTGTGAGACTGGAGGGAAACTATTTTGAAGGGGACAAGCTGTGATTTCAATATATTTTTTGGAATAAAATTTCTGTGAAGTCAGTCCCGTTACTTTTAAGACGGACGTCGTATATACTGTATGTACAGTGTATATACAGTGTATATATATATATATATATATATATATATATATATATATATATATATATATATATATATATATATATATATATATATGTGTGTGTGTGATCTCACCAGGGCGTGGTTAATACATCAAAGGAAATTAACTGAACAAAGAGAGGTCTCTTGGAGAAACACAGATGGAACTCTGAAAGGTTAAAATCACAAACAGGATGAAAAACGGTCGGTTATCAGAGCTTGCTTCAGATTGCCCCAGTGAGGGGAGGAAAGAGTATGTGATTCCTTGCGCTGGCCATCTGGCCAGGGAACAGATAAGGTTTTACAAGGTTTTTACTACTACAGAGGAATGTGTATATTTTACCTCCCTACGAGCTTTCCCAGCATATATTTATGAAATTTTTTCTCAAAGCACTAACTGAAGCGAATTGGCATTTTATCTCATTATAAATTCAATCAACAATTCAGTTTCCCAGTTTCTCAATTAACAATTCATGGTCGGTCCCGGAAAATTTCATGCGTCACCATTGTTGTCACTGTGGCAACTTTTCACACACACACACACACACACACACACACACACACACACACACACACACACACACACACACACACACACACACACACACACACACACACACACACACACACACACACACACACACACACACACACACACACACACACACCCACACACACACACACACACACACACACACACACACACACACACACACACACACACACACACACACACACACATCGATTGTTGCTCTTCTGCATGCTATGATGACAACAACAGCAATGAATATCATGAGTCCAATGATCAAAATGTGGAGTGTCCATGTTCCCCATCCACGAAACAATCACTTTAACCAGGATCCAAATTCCCATCCCTTAAAATAGTCATGGTACTTTGCAGCTATCTTCCTTACATGCTGTACATCGTCATGGATTTTTTTCAGAATTATCTTGAATGTAACTGCAACATGCTTTCCCCATTACAGTGCAACTACCTCCTTGGGCTGCCAAGATCATGTCGAAAGCTATTCTATTTTGCATGGTCATTGTGCGGAGTGTGGCCACCTCAACATTGACCTTCTTAAATCCATCAGTGGTTTCGTTCCCCAATTCCTCCAATGAGGCTGCCATTTCAATATGCTCTCTTCCTGCTTTCCATGCCCCATATCAGGGAAAAATTGTCATTGCTGTGAGTTACCCTTCTGAAATGCTCCTCTTATGTCACAGAATACCTTTAGGCAGCAGGCAAGAAGTTAGATGTATATGTGGCACCACGAATCCCAAATAACAGGATCCAGTCCAATTAAGTGGCAACCAAGGATAGGCTCTAAACCTGCATACAAAGTATGTACCGTTTGACGCTACTTTAGCATATGTCCCATTTATGCCCTTCCAGTTATCTGCTATGTCCTTTACTTCTATTGGTAGTTTGAATTAATTGATGAATTACAGGTAGATTCGCCTGCATAAAATTTGCTGCAAGGATTTGTCCAAGTTAATCAAAGGAACCTCGCTCATTTGTAAGTAATCCTAAAATACAGGCGTCTCTTTGCTAGGCTCTAAGGAGGATACCACCCGCCCGCAAAGCTCGTGCATCACTCATTACTTGTTCTATTCAAGGCATAGTTGTTGTACCATCCGGCTCCGCAATAATCAATTTCCTCAAATGGGATCACCGCGAATGGCAATCCTGTACATGAAGAGTGCAGGAGGTGGGCACATACCCAACGCTTCACCTTATTTTCTTTCATTGCGTAATTGTGCGACAGGGTCAAAAAGGTGTTTATCCCATACTGGCCTTTCTCATGCAATTGGTCCCGGTGTTTACCTTCTTCTGCCCTGCATACCCTGTCACGACCTATTCCTTGTTTCCTCTGCTCCAGACCTTCGACCGAACATTCTGCTCTCCTTGGCATTCCACAATGCCCTCACTATCTGTTATCGTTCATATTATCATGATTATGCACATGCTAATCAGAAGCACTGATCCATCTGTGATGAACTCCCTGCAACGTTCTTTCCACTTGTGGGTTTCCTCTATTCTCTTTACGACTTCCTGTGTGCTATTTTGCAGTGAGATGCATGAGACCATAACTGTTTACCTTTGCACTTGACAGCTGTGTGGGTAACCAATAATACCTGTTGGGGTCCAGTCCAACGTGCCCTCATGCGTTCTTCCGCTTGAACACCTTGATGTACACACAGTCGCCAGGCTGGATGCTGTGGTGTTCTTACACAGCTGGTTCTGGTTGCGCTTGTTTGACCTGCGAGTGGAATTATTTGACAACCTTTGTTAAGGCAACACAAAAGTTAATCATTGTCTCGTCCATCATGTGTATGTCCATCTGTTTCAGGGGTAATGGGGCGCTTACTTGCACTCACATCGGTCTCGCCATCAGTATTTCATGTGGGGACAATGGCGCCTGTTTAACTTTGACCTCATTGACATCAGTCCCAGAGGACTAGCATCTAGCTATTTCAAACCTGTTGATTCCTAAGTATGCCATTCTGGCATTCTACTTGCCCTGAAGACTCAGGATGGTATGGGCAGTGGAAGTGTTGTTTTATTTGCAAAACTTTGCAGAGTTCCTTGGTAATATCCAATGTGAAATGTGATCCTTTATCTCTGCGTATTTTGTGAGGTATTCAATACTCTTTGAGCAAAAGCTTTGCCACCATCCTTGCATCACATGCTCTGCATGGGTATGCCTCAATCCATTTGGTGAACATATCGACTACTACCAATATGTGGTTGAAATTACAGCATTTCAGCATGGTTGCAAAGTCAATTTGAAAATGAAAAAAGGCCCCCAGGGTTGAGGATTAGCTCCTTCCGGTTTCTTAAACACTTTACCAACATTATGGTGTTGACAATACACACATTTTCTCCAAAAAACTTCTGTCACAGCTGTAAACCCCAGAGCGTACCATGAATGTAGCACCTCCTTCTGCATCCCCCATTTGCTCATGTGGCCACTTCCGTGAGCCGGACGAGCAAGTCATGGTAAAAGCGCCTTTGGGGCAAACACCTTACCCTCTTTTGAGACCCAAAGTTTTGTTTCTGTGTTATAGCAGCAACCTGTTTTCTCCCACTTGGCTCTTTCACTTTCCTCAGTTGCCTCCTGTAGTGCTGCAATGTCATCAGTAGTCGGCGTCCTTTCCTCATTTTTCTCTTCGGCGAGCATATTTGCTATTTGTTGCGATTTTGTCACTTGTTTTGCTGCTAAATCAGTGAAAGCATTTCCTTTTTGATCAAATCTCTTTGCTTATTATGTGCTCAGCATTTCACTCTCGCTATTTGTTTTGGTAAGTGAATCGCTTCGAACAGTTCTGCTATCAATTTACCATTTTTGACTGGCACACCTTGTGATATTATATACCCCCTTATTTTCAAAAGTGCCTATACATCGTGTGCCACCCCGTACACATATAGCGAATCCAAATGTATTTTTATGCTCTTTTCCTCGGCGAGGTTACATGCCACAAAAAGCGCACGTAGTTCTGCCTGTTGTGTGGAATAATGTCGAAGTAGCTTACCACTTTCCAAAACGTCACTTTCAGAGCACACTGCATATCCTGACAGTCATGACCAGTCTGCTGGTCTTGTTGATGAGCCATCCACAAAGACTATCATTTTGTGGTTTTGCAGCGGGATGTTCTTTATGTCTGTCTGGGAAGTAGTGGGAAGTTCTTTATGTCTACACTTTATGTAGTGTCTGGGAAGTTCTTTATGTCTGTCTCAGTCATTACCTCCTCGCAGTTATGTTCTTCCCCATCATCTGCAATTGGCATTAAGGACACTGGATTCAATGCAGGACATCATTGATTACTCCATTCTTTTCTTGAATTAGCATTAGGTCATATGGCATTATTCTTACTGCCGATATGTGTTGCAATTTTGCTTTCAGTAACACAGACCTTACACAGTGTGGGACCCACAGTACTAAAGGCGATGTCATCACGATCTGACTTGTGGTTTGTAGAGCATATGAGGCAGCAGCTCCTGCCCGCAAATATGGTGAAAATCATTGCGCCACCAGATCTAGTTTCTTGCTGTAATATGCTAATGGAAGCATTTTATCACCATGCTGCTGTGTTGGTAATGCCAGTGCAAATCCATCTCTTTCATGGGTGTATAGGTAAAACGTCTTATCATAATCAGGCAAACCCAAGGCTGGTGTTGTTGACAGAGCTGTTTTGACCTTACCAAAGTTTTCTTCTGCCAATTGTGTCCACTCCACCGGCTCCGGTGCTTTGTCCAGCATCATATCCAACAGTGGTCTCCCCAGCGCTGCATAATCAGGTACCCATTGTTTGCAATATCCAGCCATCCCCAAGAAACATCTCATTTCTTTCTTTGTTTTGGGTTTCGGAACATTCACAATTACCTGCACTCTGTCCTTTGACAATCTCCTCAAGGTTCCACTCAATACATGCCCTAAGTAAGTTACCTGGGTTTCGCACAGTTGTAATTTGTCCTTTGGCATTTTATGACGTTTGGCAGCTAGCGCTCTTAAAAAGGTTAATGTGTCCTTTTTGCAATTATCCTCTGATATTGAACAAATCAGCAAATCTACATACCAAAGTACCAAAATCATACTGTACCAAAGTGGACCCTTCGGTAAGCGCTATGTCATTCAAATCCTTGTGGAGCGCTTGCGAGAACAATGCAGAGCTATCCGCAAACCCCTGTGGCAGTACTATCCAAGTATACTGCACCCCTTCATAGGTAAAAGCAAACAGGTTCTGCGAATCCTAATGGATTGGTACCGAAAAGAACGCACTGCTAAAATCGATGGTGGCGTAACAATGTATTGGATGGAATTGATGACAATATAGTCACTGGATTCTGTACCACAGCTTGAATTGACATTATTATATGCATTTGTTAATTGCCTTTAAGTCATGCACAAATCGCCATGTCTGTTTACTTGGTTTCTTTACAGGCAAGATTGGTGTGTTGCATTTGCTGACAGTCTCTCTAATTACCTCCTCCTCGAGTAGTGCTGTGATTACTGGGGCAATTCCTTTTCTGGCCTCCTCCTCTATAGGATATTGTTTAATACGACGTAGGGGCTTGATTTTATCCACCATAATATGCACTGGCTCTGCATCTTTTATTATCCCTACTTCATTTGGGTGTGTTGTCCACTATTCCTTGGGCACCTATGCCAACAGATCCTCTTTCTCCACCATCTATAACATTTCTCTAAACGGTAGCTTATTTATCGACTCAAAACCAGCCACAGAATCCACAAGTGGCTGTTCCGACATGTACCCTTCATTCCCTTCCATGCGATACAAATTTCGGCCCCATACCTGACATACATACTGTCTTGGCAATCCCTTCAATCACGTGATCATCGGCCCAATCTCCTTCGCTCTGTGTCCTTTTGCAACAATTAATGTAATGTGCGGCGTTATATTTCTGGGTTGGTACATCAAGTCGCGTTGCTGTTGTGTAGTTCTCACTTCCAATCCAATTCCCTCTTTCCATATCCAAAGATCAGTTTCTATATCAAATTCCATACCTACCGCATTTTATACTTGATTTACATCATTCATATCCTCTCCCGAAGCGTCAGTATGCTGTACAGTGTAAGGGTTCAACCCACTCTACCATATTTTCCCCCGTATTTTCATTGTGAGGCTCCAGCCAAAGTTTTATATCAGGAATTGTTTTTAGCTCTGCCAGATTCTGCTCAGTTATCTCTCAGACATTTTCTTCGCACACTAGTCACCAATACACCACAGGTCCAATTGATCGTGATAGCATCTCTAAGGTTTCTGCTTCTTTGATCTCTGGGATATTCAGAAACACTCCATTTTGTAACCATCTCATGGTACATCTCAAGTGACAAAGCAAATCTCGTCCCAATAAATTCACAGGTAAATTTGCCACCAGTGAGAAGGCATGGCGGAGTCTCTAAAAGGCCCCAATTCAACAGTTAGGTTTTGCGTTATGGGAATCTTTTCAGATACACCAGAAATTCCCACTACGTTTGCATGCTGGTGTGATAAAGGTGCGGTGGGCAAAACGTCCTTCCTAATTGTCGAGCAGGTAGCTACCGTGTCTACCATAAATGAAACCTTTTTCCCATTTACCTTCAGATTTAAGGTCAGCTCATCCGGAGGGGTCGCTGTTAACTTTGGTAGCGCGGAGGTCAACTCGCTCTCGCATTGTCAATTCCGCTTCTCTTGCTGTCTCGCCTGTCGGTTTTCTCCCAACGGCCCTTTGTACCGTGCTTGGGAATCCCTGCTCAACCGCCAGTTATGTGGACAATTTATCTTCCAATGTGCTACCTTCCCACAGATATAACAAGCATTTGGGTTTGGAGACAGCCCACGAGGGGGCGCTCTCTCATTATTTTTCGCACTTCTCCATTCCAGCTTTGTTTTCAAATTTATCTCAATTGGGGAAGGAGATCTCTCATCATTGTCAGATTCTTCTGCAAGACTCACATGTGGGGCTGTTGGTTTCTTCCCTCTCCTTTGATACGGCGGCCAATCATCTGGATCCCATTGATCTTCATCTTCCCACCTTTCTTTCAGCAATTTCCTTTTATAATCTTCCATCATCAACATTTGCAAATTCTCCACTTTAATGGTTTCTTTTTGGCTTCAGCTTTGAAGCAATGCTTCACTGCTGCAAGCATCTGAGCTGGTGGCTCCCCCTCCCATCCAATTTTGACAAGCTTTATCTGTTTCGGCACCGATGGCAGCAATCCCTCGGCAAACAAATGTCAGCAAGTCGTCCGTTATTGCAGCTACGCCCAACCCCGAATGTTGAACAATAACTTGTCGCAATCTATGCATAAATTCTTCCAGTTCTTCATCCTTTTTTTGTTTGCATCCCTGTATTTTTCCCCAATTTACTTCAGGCGGGCTTATAGCTGTTCTTAAATGGACAAGTAATTGCTGCACTCGGGTGTTAAAGCTTTTTCGGTTTCTCCTGCAGGTGCGATATCCGGCCACCCAGCTAATTATTTTGTTTTGCGCCAAATCTTGACCAGCAATACTGTTATCATTAACCTGATCACATCATCATGAGTAGCTTTGTTTGAGTTTATGTAAAATAACATCTGTTCCACGAACCATTCTGGGTTCTTGTCATAATCTTTCATTTGCATTTTCATGGCTTGTAAATCACTCTGGTTCCATGCACGATGAACAAAATAATTCTGATGTTGATTTCCGGATTCAACATCCTTTGTTCAATCATTAGGCACGCTCTCTCAAGTTCCATCACAGCCAGTTGATTGTCTTCAATTATTTTTCGCATCTCCATTGCCACTCGCTTATATGGATTTCCGGTGGCTTTAAAAGTCACACCCTCTTTCGCACTTCCTTCTTGCACCCTCGTCCGTTACTCGTGCTATCATCTGAATGTTTCCTCCCCATGCTCACCTGCGGAAGGAGGGGAGCTATTACCGGTAACATTTTCTGTACCTCTTTAAGGGTAGCTTGCGCATCTTTTAAACTCCCGTTTATGCTGACGCTCTTCGACTGCTCTTCTCTTTCAAGACTTTATTCGGCTCTTTTGCCAAAAAAATTCCAATCGACTTTTTCCATTCATTTTATCTCTCTCTCTCTCTCTCTCTCTCTCTCTCTCTCTCTCTCTCTCTCTCTCTCTCTCTCTCTCTCTCTCTCTCTCTCTCTCTCTCTATCTATCTATCTATCTATCTATCTATCTATCTATCTATCTATCTATCTCTATCTCTCTATCTCTCTATCTCTCTATCTCTCTCTTGTTTTCAACTCTATCCCAGTGGAACGTACCCCCTTCAGGAAAATTAAACCTCTGTTTTTCAGTCCACTCTGCTCATAACTTTAAATCCTTCAAAGAACTCGACCCGTAGGGCTTAATCATATACTCGGCATTCGACCCTGAGGAGGGTGCATCGCTATTCCCTGCTTTTCGATGCTTGTTCTCCATAACCGTACTTCTAAATACTGCCGAGCACTCTTCAGTACTCCTCTTATTTACAGCGACTTCTTCAAACCCCTTGGCCCCCGGCTCTCACAACCTTGGAACAAAATACCCTCATTACTCGCCCTTGTGGCAAGACCGGTGCTTCTCCGCCATCCTCGTGACTTGGCGTCTTAATCTCCTACACAGTGCCCCTTTAACACCGTTTCCCGACTCTGCAGTTCAACAACTCTGCGCAACGCCTCCGCCCCCCACCTGTGACTAGGCGCTTTCATCAGAACACAACAAGATGTTACCTGACTAAAGGAATAATAAATCCCTTTTTCCCTTACGGGGTGACGCCGGACCTTTACCCAATGAAACCCTCAAAAGTCTTTTATTTCGCTCAATAAACAGATATATATATATATATATATATATATATATATATATATACATATATATATATATATATATACATATATATATATATATATATATATATATATATATATATATATATATATACATATATATATATATATATATACCTTCTCAGCTTTTCAATTTTGGTTCGGGACTGTGCAGCGCCCACAAAGAGAAGCACGGCAGTCTGCCTGGCGTGAACAGGTCTCCCTCTCGCAGAGGTCTCTCACCTTCGGCTCTGCTGGTGTTCACGGGTCGCCGGGAAGAGGCCCTCTCCCCTACCCAGATGGAGGCTGTCGATTCCGTCCTCGTCGCCAATTCTGTCGGTGATTTTTGGCCACCTTGAGACAGAAATAACTTTTAGTTCAGTTGAAGCTGTTTATTCAGTTGCAAATATAAGACACTTGTGCACAAGGAAGTTTTTAGCCTGGAGCAATGTCACAAGCAGAAAAACTCCAACTATACATAGAGTATAACGAGTATATGTATATATATATATATATGTATATATATATATATATATATATATATATATATATATATATATATATATATATATATATATATATATATATATATATATATATATATATATATATATATATATGGTCTCACCAGGGCATGGTTAATACATCAAAGAAAATTAACTGAACAAAGAGAGGCCTCTCTGAGAAACAGCAGATGTAACTTGGTAAGGTTAAAATCACAAACACGGGATGAAAAACGGTCTGCTTTCTGAGCTTGCTTCAGATTGCTCCGGTGAGGGGAGGAAAGAGTATATGATTCTTTGTGCCATGGAACAGATAAGGTTTGACAAGATTTTTATGACTACAGAGGAATGTGTATATTTTACCTCCCTACTAGCTTTTCCAGCATACATTTATTAAATTCTTTCTCAAATCATTAACTGAAGCTAGTTGGCATTTTACCTCATTAAAAATTCAATTAACAATTCAGTTTCCCACAATTGGCATACCTGAACTCCTGTCCAACTTCAAGGCCTTCATCCGCAGCTTGATCAAATACTGCTCTTCCCTCTGCACTGGCCTATCTGGGCTGTTGTCACCACCTCAGACCTTGTTCAACTTGACACAGTGGAAACCAAGGCCTTTAATATCATTGGAATCGCCCATGATGAAGCTAAGTCTATGGACCTCCCACTTCACCATCGCTGACAAGTTGGTGGTATCTCTGTCTTCTTACTCCTTTTTGTTCTTGTGCCCTCTGCCCTCTCTGTGCTTGTCCCCCCTGTTTCGTACGCTTATTCTGCCATGCATTTAAATTCCAAACGAAAACGGTACTCGATAGAGTGCATACCTGTGCCAGGCTGAACAGTTTACGTTTTGTATCCATCCCACTGATAGGCCGGATCTGCATCCAGACCATTCATCCTTGTCACACACCAAAATGTAAGCGGCTTGTTCTTGTCACTTCCCAACTCATCCACCAAGTTTTGTCATCCGTCCAGAGCATTTTGAGAAATTGTGCTACATATCGTTTTTGGTCCTCTCAATGGTGAAGAATCACTTTAAATATTCTAGTATCCGGATCTGTATCTTCACCAAAAATTTATCAGTTCTTCTTTTTCACACGCCCAACCTGTTCACCAAATTTAGTCCAAATCCGTTCACAACTTTTTGAGATATCCTGCTCATAGGCAGACAGTCAGACAGACAAACATACAGAACAAGAGTGAGAATTGCTTTGCAATACTTGTCCCCTACCAATGTGATATACAGTATATACACAAATTTATACCTTCGTATGTATTTGACTAATATTTATTTTTATTTGCAGGTGACGATGAATCCAGTGGATCACTTAACAACAAAATTCCCCCTTTGAAACTCTGATGACACGGCCTCTGGAAGTTGGTCCATTTCAGCTAGACATATTGGACCGCATTTTGCATAGTTCAAGTGGTCATACCACTTGAAATATGGCAACATCTGACTGAAGGAGTGAAGATGAAGGTCCCAGATACCATCGCGCTGGGCTCTCATGAACTGAAGCAATGTGCAGACCATGTCCATGTACTGCCACCAGAAGATGAAGTTCACATTCAACAAAATCTGTCACAAGCTTGAAAAACCGTTCCTGCATCAGAAATGATACCACTTCTGAGATTTGTTCAGGCTTGTCATCGGCGACTATTGTGGAAAGCTCAGCATGGCATTTATTATCTGCTTTGGCAACAAACGAAAGAAAGGTTGGCTTGCAAGGTGAGTTTGTGAGCCCTCATACCGTTGTTGTGTACCTTTCCTGAAAGAACAAGCTCTACTGCACCTTGACCCAGCAATCTACTCTCCATCCACACCTCCGTTAATCCAGATCCATCCATATGATCTCCTGTAACCTTTAGAAAGTTCATTGAGATATGGAAGCCACCAAGGCGTGGAATTAACTTCTTTTGCTATTCTGGAGCAGACCACTTTAGTCCAATTAGTCTGCAGTAGAGTGTTTGGTCCACTGTGAGGACTGTATGCTCCTATCCAAAATGTGAAGATATTGCCATGCATCTCTTCACAACTGCATTGAAAGTATCTAATTCATGAGCCAGAGCAAGGATTATGGGCAAGTATCTACTGCTGTCTGCTCTGGTTCTACTGACTTATATCCATAATATCTTATATCGTATATCCAGGTCCATAATAACCTTCCCATGCATTGATCGAATACTGTCCAAGGAGGTCTTGTCTAAATCTTGACGATGTAGAAAGAATGTCTGTAGCTTCTGCTCGTTTCACGGAATAGTTGTCTTCAGATTTCCTGAACCAGGCCTCGTCAACAGGGGCAGTGATTACTGGCTCACATGTGTCTCGAGTAATATTGGCAGGATGCAGCTCCTCGAGGACATTTGGCATGATCAGAGTACGACTGGTGTATGGCTTAAGCATCTGAAGAGCTGCATCTGTTGTTTGGTCCCGTTGACAAGCGGCCATTTGGGTTGCATGGAAAGTATTCTTCCCATCTAGCATCTCATCAAGGATATCAATATTAACACAGGTGTAGTGGATAAATTTGCTTGCCATAATATTTGGTGGAATGATGGCACCAGTTGCGTGATCTAAGGGTTTTAGAGTACTCTCAGCCAATGAAGTGTCTATTTGCAACACCTACTCATAGCTTAGACAGTGTCCAGCCTTGTTAAACAGCTTCACTAGATCTTTTGACTGTGTAGCTTGGTGTAGTGTACTGGCAAGGCCAACATGTTTCGGAGTCCATTTTTTGCCACCACTGACACAGTAAACAAGATCCTGTGCTTTACTCAGAACCCTACTTTGGACAAGTTCCTCATCGTTTTCAGCACTGTCGTATTCTAGGGCCTCTTGACCACCAAAGATAAGTTTCAATAGCATATCTAAACTATCTGGAATGCATTCGATTGCAGCATCTTCACTTACAGAGAAACCTTGGTAGCCTGAGGTTGCCATCATATCCCCACAAATTTTCAGGGCTACATGTATCAATGATCTTGCGGCTCATATTTAGGCAGTGTTGACATTTCCTCACTCTCCTGGATGTCGTCTTTCATTTTCAGAACTGCAGTAGGTTGATACTTTGTAGGAATCAGTATAATTTTCTGCTCTGATGAACACATGTCAAGTGGTTGGAAGAAGTTGAAAAGGTTACCTAGCTTACCTAGTTGACTGCAACTTTTCCTTGAATGTTGTACTTCTACTATAGTAGGACTGTTGAATCATAGTTGATGATTCCTCAGCCAGCTCCTTATACCTCTCCCAGACATCCTCAAGAAGCAATACGTGCCCTTTGTCAGCTACTTGATGAAGCTCCTTCCATAACCATATCATAGCAAGGTCTGTATTGGCTGATTCCTGTTTTGTTTTTGTGGTAGATCTGGTGAATGCTCTTGGACAAGTCAGGTGATATTTAGCCTCAGCTGTGATCACATCAATCACACCACTCAGTCGAATGCTGACTTTGTAGTCAAGATGAGAAGCTTCAATAATTTGATTACTCATTTTTTTTGTCATTACTGAACTCAGACGTGCCTTCATTTCAGTGGTTTGACAGAAAATGCATAAGTTCCAATTAGTACGTGCCATCCCTTTTTGCAATAAACGCCCGTCATCACCAGAGACGCCACTACTACGACAACTTGCTTCCTCTTTCGAATGTTCTGCCTGAATCCTCTGTAGTCATTCAATTTTACTTTTGTCCGTGAAGTGAGCATAACACATTTTGTGCCACACAAGTTTTTCAGCTGCAGCAGAATTTAACACATCTTCAAGACGATCAATCACATCGATATTCTTTTAGTCCCTTAGTTTCCTTCTGCGACATACAGCAGTCCTAACTGGACTGAGTCCATGATCACTTGCTTCATTTAGAGGAACTCTGGCTTTATGGGTTTGGCAGAACATGCACGAGCTGTAATCCACAGACGAAGGCCTTTTCAAGCCAACTACTGGATCCATCGTCACTTGCAAATAAAAAGAAACATTAGTCAAATACATACTAAGGCCAGTGTGACCACTCCTTGGCTTTTTTTCACAAGATCTTGGCTATTCGTTGTTCACCTTGGCGTCTTGGTTTTCTATAGGTTTTCTTGGTGTAAAGGTTTTGTATTATCATCGCTTTTCCGAAACCTTGTGAATTCTTGGCTTTTTTCATTGGCTCACCTTGGTAGTTATGAAAATGAGGAGTGGTCACACTGACTAAGGTATTAATTTGCGTACATATATATATATATATATATATATATATATATATATATATATATATATATATATATATATATATATATACATAATATATAAATGTTTGCCCCAAGAATGGCAGCCATTTTGTTTATGCTAATTAGATCGTCAAAAACTCAAAATTCGCCTTGGGAACGGGGTTAATCGAATTTAGAATACCCTACTTATGGTAAATAGTCAGGATCCCCACTTTCACCCAAAAATGCGCCTCAAAATTTATACATGGCCTTTTCCCATAAATCCATCTAAGGTACAGGTGGGATGGACGGACACACCAGACAGATGAAGAGCAAACCGGTGAAACCGGTAGGGAAGTAATAATAGACCAGACTAACAAAGATACTTGCAAATCTTCGTGAATCTTCGATTTCACAAGTAACAAACAGAAAGACAGGACTGCAAACATAACCCCCATCCACCTTTGAGGCAGAGGTAAGTAATATTACCGAGGTGCGGGTCTCCATGGGAGAAGAAAATATTTGAACTAGCAGAGTCTTTAATACTAAAGACTAAAAAAATGGCATGTGCTACTTCCTTGCTTGACACTCAGCATTTTAAAAGGATTGAGAATGAACAAACAGCCATAGGTTGGCAATTATTGTGCAGGCAATTATTGGGCATTATGGCCTCCTCCTGCCTTGAAGTTTCTTCTCGGGGAACTCGTATTAAATGGCATACCTGAATATGATTTGTAATGCACACTCCCACCAGGCGGCGCTGCACGATATATATATATATATATATATATATATATATATATATATATATATATATATATATATATATATATATATATATATATATATTGATCCATACTCTTTGCAGAGCGTTGGTACTACCAAAGTAGTTTGTTGGTAAGGGTTATACTAGGTGGTTTGTCATTGACTTCCCAGCGCTGTTGATTCATGCTATATCCTTTTAAATGCTGAGCATCAAGCAAATGAGCAGCGCATTCCATTTTTAAAGACTTTGGTGTAAGTTGGATGGGGTTTGAGCCACCGACCTCCCAGACTCAGAACTGATGCTTTCATCATTAAACCAACGAGTCTGATCGCTAAAATATCCTCATTTATATAAAGAACATTTGGGTCCTTTCCCCACCCTAAACCCCGGAGCTTTGAATTTTTTTTGTTTAAATGCCAATAACATTCCCATGCATCCTCTCCTGAATACAACCACAAGTTTTCAACTGTTCCATCTCGGAGTTCAGGATTGCATATCAGTCAAACAAATTCATAAACCCACACTTCTCGAATTAATTGGCATTTGCTACCTGTTCATGGATATTGTTATTCGCCGTTACCTGATTCGTTCGTTTGTGACTCCAACATGTAGTGATATCTTCCCATTGCAACCCTTTCATGTTTGACATAACAGTTTTACTCTGATCGTCTTAATGTGCGCATTTCTATTTCCCTTCAGGTTGTATCTTCAAACCATATTATTGGTTTAAATGACCAAGAAGAGAGGTTTGATACTGTATCTTCACACAAGAAAATGGTTACTATTGTCATGCTGAACTGGAGATTAAACCTTCCAAATCAGCTGAACCACCTTGCAATGCCTTTCACTCACACCTGGCCAATCGATGTCTGTTGAAACTTTCCAGCTTGGTAACTCGATTCTCACTAATACTTGTCCTCAGAAAGTAAGCAACGAGGAAGTAAATTTTGCTTCTGAAAGGTTATTGACCCACCAGAAGCTGAACCGTTTCTCATTTTCTTCACTTGGGGGAAATCGTAAGAGGCAGCTTTACGTCCTGGGAAAGCCATTTCGCAGATGAGCTGTAAAGCTCGCTACGCCCGGGTATGAATTTAAATTGCCTTCTCTGTGCGTGGCTCACGACCCTCGTCATGCCAAACATGCTTGGCCGATCTAAGAGGGTCTTCGGGAAATGTTGTCACCGGGTGTTTGTAGGCAACGGGAGGGGCTGTTCAAATCCATTAACTTTGACCAAATCCAAATCCAAATCCAACGTCACTTTGCAAATGCTCGGCGTGCATCAGAAATGTTACTTTAGCATTTCATGTGTTTTCGGAACATACCTTCTCCGAAGCAGGGAAATAAAACCTCTTGGATAGGTCTGCCAGGAACCCATAAACAAACAGAGGCAAATAGTGTGTGCGCAATATACCCACATGGCTCGGCGATGGGAGGGCTGCTGGGTCTGAGGGTGTATTAAAACCAGCAGCTGTTGGACCCTTAATTGAGTGATGGTGTATTAAAACGCACCGACCAGCCCGTGATCCGGTTCCAGGTCAGTACCGAGAGAAGGTCCGAAAAGATCCCTTTGTATACTGCACCATGGACTCGTATTGCTGAAGCCCTGGGTGTTCATGCCGATTGGCGCACACAAGTGGTTAATGAGCAGAATAATTAACAACTAGAGTCTTTTGGCATAGGTGTACATCGCCAGGCCTCCCTCGCCTCTCTTCGTGCATTTTCACTGCCAGTTGGCCGCTCTGGAAGCCCACGGGCAGGGCAGTGATGGAACGCAATTACTACCAACAGTCCGGCACGGCGTTAAAGTGCTTAAACAAACCGTGCATCGAGGCTTATGCTCTAGGGTCGTTTGGTGCTGTGAATTATCGAACGTGCCTGCGCTCTAAGGAGCCAATTAGGTTCCATTAATGTATTTCAACCATACCTCTCCGCTTCAGACCACAATTAAATGCGCTGTCTAATTTTCGTTCACTTTACACCGAGCCTGGTCGGCGGTAATAAATGCATCATCCGCGCCATAATTTGTGCCTTTATCGTTCGGACATCACGTGCTTGCTGGGAACGCATTTGTGAATGGAATGCGAGCCGATGTCCGAGACGAGATCCGGCTGTCCATCCGGTGGTGGCAATTAAAAGCCGACGTCGATAAGCTCTGATCACGACCGCACGGGACCGTCTGCTCGATGGAAGCAAAAATAATGTCGCGTCCGTGTTGACGCGCCAGGCTATCGGGAGTACAGGGAGATGAGGTTACTTGATCGTCCACTGAGGCAGTGTCCTGGAAGGCAGGGTGTGGTTTAGTGGGGGGGGATGCAAATGATGCTTTGGATGAACGATTTTAACGTGTCGACCTTTCACTAGAATGCTTACCTGCATGTAGTTACCGACACACAGTGCCGGATTAAGCCTCGGCTGGCCCAAAAGGCACATTTTGAAATTTTCGGGAATGGCCTGAAAATTTTTAATTACATCTCGGGCTCATGGAAATGGACCCCAGACAAAAGATGAACTGATTCAAGAACAAAATATTTAATACAAAAAAAGACAAATATTTAATGTAAAAATAATTTTTGGCTGGCCCTAAGGCACATGCCTTTGTCTGCCTAATGGTTAATCCAGCACTGCCGACACACCGTGTATACAGTTGGCAAAGCAAACAGGATTCTGCACTGGCAAGTGCACTTACCTTTGAGCTTATCGAGCGTGGGTTCGATTCCTGACCCGACTATAAATTGTCAGATTGGTGCTTCACATTTTGCATCACAAAGTGGGCCGTCCCTCAGATGGACATTAAGCCAAGTGTCCCATCTGCTAACATTAATTGGTGGAGCTTAAATATCTGATAGGTAAATATCAAATATCTGATATTATCTATTAAATATCTATTTAATAAATATCTGATGCCCTCCTTCAGCTCGACAGCTCAAAGGTGAGTCCACATACCTCCAGGCTATCCCACCACAGTGGCAAATCCAGGGGGGTTTCATGGTTACCCGGAACCCCCCCCCCCAACAAAAAATATTTACCATTATAGTGGCAAACCCAGGGGTTCCCTGGTCACCCAGAACTCCTTCTAGTATGTCATATAGTTGCTCGTATGTGATATAGGCACTACCATCACTCAGGTAGGTCTTACTAATCATGATATTTAAGATTGAAACTTGAAGTTTATTGAATTCAAGCTATTTTCTTTTTAGTTATGCATTTAAATATTCCATTAATTAACTTTTATATATTTTTGCACAATACATGCATATGCACAATATGTGAATGTGAATTTATTTGAAAACTGCAATGAAGTTTTCATAACATTCATATGACTTAGATTTTCTGTTATTTGGAAACCCCCCCTACCCAATTCCTGGATTTGCCCCTGCCGCTAGGCCACTATTGTGTATTTGTGTGTGCAATGTTTGAAATGCCTTGCGTCATAATTGTGGGGTGTCATAATTGAAAGTGAAATAATCTCCTGTGATCCATGATTAAAATTTGGTTCATTACAGTTGCATCCATTTTCTCTCACGAATAATGGTCTGAACAACCGATCCATCTGTGGAACGCAGTTGAAGCAATTGAGATTCCAGCTCCAAATGTAAACATCAACCTTTGTCCCACCAGTCGGAGCGACGGTGCAGGCTGTCTTGCCTTGAAGTCTCGATAGAGGGCGCGCAACTCCAAAGCACCACCCACGGTCCATGGCAGGCGAATGATAGCCCGGGCGGCGTGTTTATACCTTGCTAGCCATGCTGTGCAAGGTTTCATCGATAGATGAGGTTTGCCGTTGACGGAATAACTGAGTGAAATATTCTGCCGTGCAAGCTTGATTCGTCATCAACATCTATCGTCCTTTGCACAGCACGCTGACTCGCCCTGCCCCGACACAACTCACAAAGGAGCATTGCTCAGTGTTAATGCTTATGAGAGAAAACTATCGTTCATAATAAATGTGTCTTGTAGGATTACACAATCATTTATAATGGCTCTTCTACTCAGAGGGTGGTGAGTGATCAAATTTGTCATTAAAATTGACTCCTTCAGAGGGGACCAAATAACACATTTAGGATTTGAAGAATTAATGGTCGCAGTAATTAAGAATGCGGCGAAAATGTACAAATGACAAGTAAAAGTACAACTATGATGGTAGAATAATCGGCCGATTTAATGGAACGATTTTTTTTTCAATGACGTAATAATATGCCCGGCAATGCCCTGTGCCCATGTAGAAGAAGACTCACTCATAAATAGACTAAAACAACATGAAAGAGTAATTCATTCTTTTGCACATTTATTTCCATAATTCGTCAGAGATTGCACGACGGACTGAAATATCATTCAAGTCTGCTATACTATAATATTATACTATTGTACGGATAACAAACAGCACGCTGCCCTGAGCATGAAATATTGGTTCTTCCATCGATCATGCTCACGAACTTTCAAATGTGTCTTTACAAAAATTGCACTGCAGAGAGAACACCTTCGAAACATCTGTGACGTACGAATAATAAACACCATTGTAAACAATTACCGCTGTGCACGCAAAAAACGTCTGCCCGTTCACTATGTAGGTATATCATATACATAACAATATATATATATATATATATATATATATATATATATATATACGTATAGATATATAGATATATAAATATATATATATATAATCATATTATACAATCCATTGTATTCCAGTGGAGTTCAGAAGTGCAGCTTTTTCAAGTACAATCGAATGTGTAAAACTCCACTCGGACACATAATGTATGTTGAATGCCGAGCACACAACTGCGACAGGCCGATGTCCTCACCACGAGGAAGGCTTTGGTTGTTGTACGTAATATAAACATGTAAATACAATGGTCTCCCGTGGGGATCGTTCCCTGCTCAACGGTAACCTTTAGGACAGACAGTTCACTTTGGCGGGACATGCACGGCGCTGTCTGTGTCCAAATTGTCTCCTTTTATCGCCAGCTCTCCGGTCTTGTGTTGGTAACGCCTGCTTTTATTGCGCCGTCTAGACGGTTCAAGTTTTCCTCCATTATAACACCTTTCCGCTTCGTTAAACGGACACATCGAGGCCTCAACGAACGTGTGTGCCTCCACTCACACGGAGCAGTCCCTCGTACACCACAGTCGTTTGTTGCAGGTCCCCGTGGTTCACACTAAAGGGACATTCGAACCCCAAAAGGTCTCCCCGGGAATGGATTACATTTCTTCCCAGCTCGCAACTTGGTGGGGCTTCGATCCCCGGCGATCACAGGTATGCAGTTCTTGGTACGTGGGACCGTGCGAACCGCTGTGTTCATTGATATGATGATTGTGAGTCCGTCCGTGTTCAAAATGTTTAATAATAATAATAATATTTATAATTATTATTTTCTCTTGTAAAGGTGTTAACATAAAGTTACTTCAACATGAATTACCTTTGAGAGATTGGGAGTGCAGTACCAACGGTTTCACATTTCATGCTCATGTAATAATAACTCTTTATACTGTTCACACAACATGGCCATTATATAGTTTATTACTCAACCTAACTCCTGGTTTTATCAGAACCATATAACCCGATTATCATGACTATTTTTGGTATTGTACTTTTAAAAGAGACAGGTGCCTTAACCATCACGATAATTATTATTTTCATTATTATAGCCTGCTTTTTTAAATAGTGGTTAACCGAATCAATAAACAATTAATCGTTAACTTTTGTTTTTTTTTTTTTTAATTTCCTTAAATAAACTCCGAACAATTCCACAGCTTTTTCCTTTACAATATAATCTTTTGTTATGTATATACTATATATATATATATATATATATATATATATATATATATATATATATATATATATATATATATATATATATATATATAATTTAAACACATCTACATCAAAAAAATTGTTGACTTATACTGAATGAGTTGTACATAATGCATCACATAATATACACATGTCTCTCATATAATAATGACGTTGTATATCTTGCACAAACAAACACATTTACAAGTATTATTTTTTCCGGTTTTGGCACCGATTATATGTAAAGCAGTGATAACTGCTACATATATTCATATGATATGAGGTTGCACGAAGTTCCTCAAATTTGATTTAAAACGGCTCACAGTTCGATGTACAGTGTTCGATTCTTCACCATACATGGGTCGTACGAACGAGCAGACATTGATGGACGTACTCAAGGAAAATGGCGGACACGGCTTGACGTAAAGGATCGCCTCGTGATCTGTTTGCATATCATCTACGTCACAGATAAGGGTTCCCTGCAAAATATTGCAATCTGTCTCGGTTCAATTTCTTCTCCTTCATGCGCCTGTTCTGGAACCAGATCTTCACCTGGCGATCCGTCAGATTCAACATCCTCGAAAGCTGCACTCGCTTTTCTTTGTTGATGTAAACGTTGAAAAAGAACTCGCGTTCCAACTCACGGATCTGGTACTTAGTGTATGGGCAGCGTTTCTTCCTTGTCCGGGTACTCGCTAGAAGATAATAAGAAAAAAAGAGAGGAGGGTCGGTGGAGGGAGAGCATGTGCGATAGTACTTGGCCAATAACTTTGTCCATTAGGCATTATTGGACGAAAAACCGAACAAAAAACAGTTAGGACAAACTTCTTTTTGTGCATAACATATGGACTGGCAAATGGCAACCTTAGTCATGTGCTAGATATACCGTAAATATGGTTAGAAGATGGTGCAACAACAATTAATTACTTTACTGTACTTCATTAAAATTGTTTTTCCATCCATCTAATCAGCAGTGCAAGTGTTAATTAATAACACGGTTTCACAGGCAAAGTTTGGTTGAAGTTGTTATTTCCAGTTTACAGGTGAGTTTGGCTTGAGTTATTATTGATAGTTTACATGTAAAGTTTCCCTTAAAGTCTAACTTATAATTTACAGGCAATATTTGGCTTAAGTTCTTATTTCCAGTTTATAAGCGAGTTGGGCTTTATTTTGTATTTATAGTTTATAGATAAACTTCAGCTTTCATTTTTATTCATATTTTACAGGCAAAGTTTCCCTGAAGTTATTATTGATAGTTTACATGTATAGTTTCCCTTAAAAATTTACTTATAGTTTACAGGCAAATTTTGGTTTAAGTTCATATTTTTGTTGACAAGCAAAATTGGGCTTAAGTTATTATTTATCTATCGAAGGCAAACTTTCCCTTAATTATTATTTATAGTTTATAGGCAGTTTAGTTTTAGTTTTTATTCAGAGTTCACAGGCGAGTTGGGCTTAACTTCGCATTTATAGCTTACAGCCAAAGTTTAGCTTTTGTTTTTATTTATAGTTTAAATAAAAGTATCCCTGAAGTTTTTATTGATAGGTAACATTTAAAATTTCCCTAAAATTCTTAAAGTTTACAGGAAATCTTTGCCCTCATTATTATTTATAGTTTAAAGGCAAAGTTTGGCTTATGTTAATATTTCCAATTTATCGATGAGTTTCACTTAAACTTGGCAAACTTTCCCAAAACTATTATTTATATTTCACAGGCAAAATTTGGCTTTAGTTTCATATATACTTTGCGTGCAAAGTTTCCCCCTCCCCAAGTTCTTATTGGACAGTTTACACACAATCTTTCCCTTTCGTTCCCATTTAATTATCATGAGGAATCTCACAGTTGCTTTGTTTGTATCATTACATTTCTGTATTTGCAGATGTAAATGACAATGTTTATAGGTAAATACTGTGGCAAAGCACATCAAAGCAATATTCATATACATAAATGTATAGTGCTGCATAAAGGTATTTAACATCGTCAACTGTTAATGTACACAAACATGTAAATACATGAAAGTATTTAACATTGCCACCTATTACTACAGCATAAACAAACATATAATGATGCATGAAGATATTTAACATTGCCACCTATTACTGCAGTATACACAAACATATAATGATACATGAAGAGATTTAACATTGCCAACTATAAGCATGCACAAACATATATAATGATACATGGAGATATTTAACATTGCCAACTATACATATACGCAAACATATAATGATGCATAAAGATATTTAACATTGCCAACTATTAGCATACACAAACATATAATGATGCATTTAACATCACCACCTATTAATTTACACAAACATACAATGATACATGGAAGTATTTAACAAATCATCGCCATCTGTTAAACGTTAACAAACAAGGATGTATATCTGACCCGGATATTTACAGTGGCTGGTAATCATATCCATAGTCTCACAGAAAAGTAAATAAGTGATGATCACTAAACACATCCTTTGTCCATAACAAGTAACACGAGTTATGGTAAGGATTAGTGTCGGAGTGTCTCGATGGAAGGCAATAATGGATTTTCCCATACAATACAAGGGTTGAGAAAGTTTACCATTGTGGGAAATGAGGTGAGGATGCCATTTTGGACATTACCCTTCATCAGACGAAAAGACAATGGTCCACTCCTTTATTCCATTGAATAATTTTGCCTAAAATGTCTTCCCCACTCTTGTTTGGAAAAACGCATTTTATTTTGGCCAGAGTCGTTTTCCAATATATATTGCTTTTAACAGAACAATCATCCAATAACGTCAATTTCCGAATTCTTTTTATTCTTTCCAAGATTGAGGCTGATGTAAGAATGGTATTTTGAAAACTTCATATGTTGTCCTCTGAGACATCGCTGACACATATATATATATATATATATATATATATATATATATATATATATATATATATATATATATATATATATATATATATATATATATATATATATATATATATATATAGTGTAAATACTCCAGCCATCTATGCTGTGGGACATGTACGTGAACTGTGACCAAGTGTGGCCCATGACTTTTGTTCCCTCAACATTAAGAGGAATGGAACTTCAGAGTCTTGTTCAGTATTTCCTTTGAATTGTAAACGAGTGAAAGTACCGACGAACCTGCGGGGATCATGTCTGGTCATACAAACAGATACAAGTTACATTGAACAATTCATACAGAGACGAGCCGAAACAAACAATTTGTACAGAGAAGAGCCTAACCAAACAGTTCGTACAGAAACGAGCCTAAACGCATAATTCGTACGGAGGCGAGCGTAACCAGACAATTCGAACGGAGGCGAGCCTAACCAAACAATTCGTACAGAGGCGAGCCTAACCAAACAATTCGTACAGAGGCGAGCCTAACCAAACAATTCGTACAGAGGCGAGCCTAACCAAACGATTCGTACAGAGGCGAGCCTAACCAGACAATTCGTACAGAGGCGAGCCTAACCAAACAGTTCGTACAGAAGCGAGCCTAACCAAACAATTCGTACAGAGGCGAGCCAAACAAACAATTCGTACAGTGGTGAGTCTAACCTAACAATTCGTACAGGGGCAAGAGCACACATCACCAAAAATGCACATAGACAAGAGTATCACCAAACAATGCTGAACAAGGAATGAGTGCAGAAAGTGTCGAACGCACGGCTGGTACGAGGCCGTTCGTATGACCAAAGCTTTCACCCTCAATGGATGCATCACAGCACGAAGACATGGACGGACCAGGGGCTCGCGAGGATCGCTCCCCATGTGTTCCCGCCATGCTCTCTTCTTTCATCTCGCCCTTCTCCGTGGAGTTCTTCTCGCCTTCCTCCCTTGCACTTGTCGCAACCTCGAAGAATGGGTCGAAGCCCTGTGGGAGAATGCCGTTACGTCCCACCTGGCAGCGGCTGCCAGAGCCTGCTGGAGAGCCATAGTAATGGCTGTAGAACGAATCCGAGGATTTGGCCGAGAGCTCGTTGGGTGCATCCGGGTACTCCCTGGGGACGAGACCATCCCGTGTGTAGCACGTAGCAAAGGAGCGCCCATTCCACTTGCTGGCGCCCGCGTCAGCCAAGCCCTGCATGGTAGAATAAGCATACGGAACAGGGGTGAAGTCGTGCCTTGACACATAATAAGGACACGCGGACATGTAGCCGAGGGCAGCGGACGCTCGTTCATCGAACTCGCTCTGCATCCTCGGACAAGGAATGGGCTGCGTGATCCCTGCTAGTCGTGCCACCGGTTCGAGTGTGTGACTGCACTCCACCTTGGATCGAGTTGGAATAGCGATCGACCCCTTTTCAGCACTGGATTCAGTGTGTGGTGTGTGACCTCCTCTGTGCTGGATATCGTAATCCTGTCTTCCTCGAAGCGCTGAATTCAGCACGTGTCACCTTCTCAGTTTTGGATCCAGTGCATGCTCCCTGTCAGCGCTGGATCGAGTGAATGACTCGCTCACCGCGCCCTGTGGCCACCCGCACGAGTGGTGGCGCTGCTTTTGGCAGCACGCATCACGTGACTCCAGGAAACATTGGTTGCATATCTGTTATGACCCTTCTCTTGGGACAGATTCGTTTGCGGATTGTCTCGGAATCTGACTCGGGGGGGGGGGGGGGGGAGGCAGCAGCCCAATATATTGGCAGCCCAATTGGTCGAGAGGGACTCGTTTTTAACCGGAGCAGGGAATGACCCGAGAGGAGGTGCAGTGGAACTCGGGTGGTGATTGAGATTCCGCATCGTGCAGTCGGCGGCGAGAACGGCCACTAGCACTAGATGCGTCTTCTATGGTGTAACAGCCCTTGAACCTTTTACATGGTCGTGAATGAAAGTGGGATCTACAGGTGCATTTACAAATGTGTAGGCAACATTGATAAGGTATTTACATAAACGACGCTGATCATCACATGCTTTGACTCATTCAATAAAACTTTGTGTCAGTTCTTGCTTAATTTTTTACTTTTGATTAACGTCCTTCAAAACTTGTTCAATTTCAGACAAACTTTAAGCTTTTGACTAAAGCTCAATGAAATGAGCGCAATTCCTTCCACGATGATCGCCCTATTGGCACGCATTACGTACACAATGTGTGAATACTCACTGATCATGGCTTTGTACTTTGTACACCGAATAGGTATTTGTATAGGTAGGTTGAACATACATGTGCAAAGTACTATTCAGGACTTTCATCGCAATCCATCGACGATTCAAATATTGCCGGTTGTTGCAAGCGCTTGCTCCGGTGGAGTGAAACATGCCACATTCCTCCCAATCTACCATACATACCACGCACTTCTTAGCAGAGGCTGTCCGTCAGACAATCTGTAAATATTGTACTTTTGTGCCGATGTATATTCACAAAATATATTTATAATCAATCAGATCTCTCACGTAGCACAATCAGGATGCTTTGTGCGCATCCGGCGAATTGCTCGGATTCTTACTCTCATGCGCTCAACAATTAAATTTCATACAAACCTCAGATTTTACATTAAATACTTATTGCTGAATTATTATGTTGTAGTTTTCAATATCCCACGTAAGGCTTTGTCCTTTTCCATTGTGATTATGATTTAGGATTTAGAACCATTATTATTATCCAGAGCATTTTTCAAGGAATTCACACATAAAGTTTGATATTATATATTTTACAGTTTTGCGATGTTATTTAAGTGCTTTATAATGCACCTGATATTTTATACACTACACTTGTATACGAGTAAATGTATGCTTGTCGAAATCCCAAAGTCCCAAACATGAAAAAAATTCATTTCAGGAACGATGTTGCACGTCCTGACCATAATTCACATTATGACGTCGTCGTTGGAAATCGCACACAAAAATGCATTATGACGCGCAGAGAGGTTAAAATGTTTTACCCATCACGTCACAAATCATTCACGGCCTAATGAAAGAGCCTTCGGTTCGATACATCACGGTGTAACGTCGAGCCTAAGGTCACTGTGTAGCATGTAACCACTGGGGCTGCTTGCGTCGCATGGTCGAGTCGCCTCTCGGGGTCACGCCGGACCATGAGGACGGGTACGCAAGGACTTGCACGGCATGCACGAGGTACACGAGATTCCTGCTCTTATGTTTGTGACCTCACAGAAAGCATCACATGACTGTGCTAATAGTGTACTTGTACAATAAACCCAATGCATGGAAACATTCGCCAGTTGTTTCAGCGGAACAAAATCCATCATGAACAAAGGAAAGTAGTATCAAAAGGGATACATTATATATGGTGATTATAACTACAACTCTATAAGGCGATTACAACGCACTGCCTTTGGCAGTATAGTGCTCAGAAACCCCAAGTGTAAGTATATACCGTTTCCATCATGTACATGTCATGTTCCATGGAATAGTGCCTCCCCAATGGTCCATCTGTGCTTTGTGCTCAGTGCTTTGATCTCGGTTCTCAGTGCTTTGATGTTCAGTGCTTGGGGCTCAGATCTCGTAGGTTTACACATTTTTTAATTGTTTGAAATTGCGTTTCGTTGTAGCAGGACGCGTACCGCGCGTGCTTACGCCCCTATGGTGTGTGGGTGTGCCTGGTATGCACTTGTGTGATAATGTACGTGCGCACGCATTAATAACTCATCTGGACGGGACTTGAATACGATTCAAGCTTTGGTGGAAACCATTCCATGTGTGACGGTGCGTTTGCTCCATGGAAGTGGACAGTCCATTGGTCCGACCATGGTGCTGTATAGATGTGCATACATTGCATTATAATATATAGAATACAGTGATTATCATACCTCATTGATATGTCATTCCATCTCTCATGGACATACAACTCAAGTTTTTCAGCACAAGAGCAAGAAGTTACTGCTATGTCCTCTTTTGTATGTAAATAATACAACACAACAATTGTACATATAAAGGAAATGTTATATCGTGGATTCCTATGCTTTGTCAAAATCTTTTTCCATTATTTTCTCGGTTTTCACCTCCCCTCGAAGAACAAAATAGCAGAAGATGTTATGTTATATTTTGTTGCACAATGGTATTATAATTGTGAGTAACAATTTGTAAACCATGGCTGAGATTGTAAACTAATCACTTCAAGTTTTTTATATGGTAAAACAATGTGTGTGTGTGTGTGTGTGTGTGTGTGTGTGTGTGTGTGTGTATACGACACACACACACACACACACACACACACACACACACACACACACACACTCCGATGTAAGTGGAGGTGCAGGTATGTGACGTGTGATGTATGTATGAAATTACGGGTATGTTATGCAGGTGGTGGTGCACAAAGGTGATGTGGGTGATGGTCCGATTAGTTAATGTGAAGAGCGGTGTGGTTAGGTGAGTATGTGCCTGCACAGGGAGGTAATTCGTAGGTTACGTGGGTATAATTGCGGGTTGGTGATGTGTTTGGCGGTGCGGATATGTGATGTGTGTTGAATGCGGGTAGGGCACATGGGTGGAGGTTTATCTCTGCAGTGCATTCTCAGGGATGTGTTGCTGCTTACAGAAAGAAAGGTACACTACATGGCCAAAAGTATGTGGACACCTGCTCATCCAACATATCATTCCATCATGGGCATTAATATGGAGTTGGTCCCCCACCCCCCCTCCCCCTTTGCTGCTATAACAGCCTCCACTCTTCTGGGAAGGCTTTCCACTAGATGTTGGAACATTTCTGCACGGATTTGCTTCCATTCAGCCACAAGAGCATTAGTGAGGTCGGGCACTGATGTTTGGTGATTAGGTCTGGCTCGCAGTCGGCATTCCAATTCATCACAAAGGTGTTCAATGGGTTTGAGGTTAGGGCTAAGTGCAGGCCAAGCAAGTTCTTCCACACCGATCTCGACAAATCATTTCTGTATGGACCTCACTTTGTGCCTGGGGGCATTGTCATACTGAAACAGGAAAGGGCCTTCCCCAAACTGTTGCTACAAAGTTGGAAGCGCAGAATTGTCGAGAATGTCATTGTATGCTGTAGCATTAAGATTTCCCTTCACAGGAACTCAGGGGCCAAGCCCGAACCATGAAAAACAGCCCCAGACCATTATTCCTCCTCCACCAAGCTTTACAGTTGGCACTATGCATTCGGGCAGGTAGCGTTCTCCCGGCATCCACCAAACCCAGATTTGTCCACCAGACTGCCAGATGGTGAAGCGTGATTCATCCTTCCAGAGAACGCGTTTCCACTGCTCCAGAGTCCAATGGCAGTGAGACTACATTCCGATTACATAATGACTTCACAGTGCATGGAATAACCTTTGTTCATCCTACACCCACGTGCACACGTATTCACAGAAATATAAGGTGTGTGTGTGTGTGTGTATGTATGTGTGTGTGTGTGTGTGTGTGTGTGTGTGTGTGTGTGTGTGTGTGTGTGTGTGTGTGTGTGTGTGTGTGTGTGTGTGTGTGTGTGTGTGTGTGTGTGTGTGTGTGTCCATAACTCCAAAACCATGAAACCTAGCAGCCTGAAACTTTGTATGCATACTAAGGGAACTCCAAGACAGTGCAAGAGTGAAAATCGGGTGTCTTGAGTTAGTTAAGACACCCCTTTTGAAGATAATTAATGGCCTTATGTAATTATCCTTTATCAATGTGTCATCCTTGGTCAGCCCTGTATCAGCAAGCTGCTCTGGTCTTAAATCGCCATTTTGTTCAGCCTATTCAAACATGCCTTGCTTTGGAAATGTGATCTACTCTTACAGACTAATTAAATTGTATAATCAAAATATCATATCTGATTTGAAAATCGGAACTAATGGGTGAAGTAAGTGTCGAAATCTGGAGTGAAATCCGAAAATTTTAACAAACTAGCGATTTTTTTTTTAAACTAAGTGTATTTATTTAAGCAAAGCATTAAGCTTAATGTTTTTTTTTCTACTGTTTGGATGATTCTATTTGGTGAAGAAAAGATTAAGGAATGTGCAGAAAGTGGAACTCCATTTGGCACAGCGCCATCCTTCCTCTCTGGCCTGCTTTTCCAATCCATGACGATACAATTCGGCAATTTCGCATAGTTTCTTTTTCCCATTTTGTGCGATCTGCTTTCATGACTAAATGTTAATATAAAAAAATGTGCTCATAGTTTCTGCAATGTGTTAATAGTCGGCAGTGGCTGAAAGCAGAGGTACATAAACAGCACACATGGAAGTCGGATGTGGTGGGGTTTGTGCATGCCTCCATGCAAGCAAGTTGGAGGAATGCGTATGGGTTGGGGCATGCATGTAGCACGCCTTTGCCAGGTAGATAGCATGGGTTTTTATTTTTAAATGTTCCTGCCCAGTTTTTACATCGAACACAGTGTTTAAAAAGAAAACATTACTGTTTGGACGCATTTTATCGCCACGGTAATGGCCTGGTACGCTGCCTACCCTCCACCTCCTCTCACACTTATTTCCCTTGCCCTGATGCTGCCTCCCCCTTGCCTCATGCTGCCTCCCCCTTGCCTCGCGCTGCCTTCCCCTCCTCCCACGCTATCCTTTGAAACCTCCTCCTCCACCATACAACTCCCCAGATGTCGAGGAGAGGAAGGGCTGTCAATAAATGTGTGACTTGGACAAATTAAAGGTTTTTTTTTTAAGCTCTGATCAACTCAGTTTTTATAGAGCAATGAAATGCCAGATCATGGCAGGATAGCCGAGAGGTACGTACTCTCACTCTGAGCTGTCTCACCTGGGTTTGAATCCTGACCCAGCTATAAACTGTCATCCTGGTGTTTCACAGGCAGGGTGATTCATCAATGTGTGTGCTGTCCTTCGGATAGACGTTAAGCAGGGTGTCCCATCTACCAGAATTAGCTGGTCAAAGTTAAAAATCCCATGGATTCCTTTGTGAAAAGTAGGCGAGCTATTGCTGGCAGCATGATGAAATTACAAATTCCTACATTAACTACTGCTGGGAAAGGGATGGTAAACTGGCCAGCATGACCCCTGGCCAAGAAACTGCTTTGGCCAACTTCTTTTTTTCACAACTGAAGAGCTCAAACTAAACACTGCAATTGTTGAAGGAGGTTACATCTCAGGAATACAATATACCTGCAAAAAACATACACAAATCAAAATTCACTGGTTGCAAAGGTATTCATCCCCTCAAGTCAGTACTGGTGGAAGCAACTTTTGCAGCAATCACTGCTTTGAGTCTTTTTGGGGAAGTCTCTACCAGCTTTGCACAGTGAGATGGTGCAATCTTTGGCCATTCTTCACGTGATAACAAGCTCTTGTTCTGCCAATTTTGATGGGGATCATCGATGGACTGCAATCTTCAAGTCTCGCCATAAATGTTCAATTGAGTTTGAGTCATGACTTTGATTGGGCCACTCAAGAACATTTTTTTTTTAATACAGCCACTCCCATGTGGCTTTAGCTTTGTATTTCAGATCATTGTCCTGCTGAAATGTAAATCTCCTACCCAGTTTCAGATTCATGGCTGACTCAAGCAGGCTTTCATCAAGGATTTTCTTGTACTTTTCATTGTTCATTGTCCCTTCCATCCTATGCTGACAAGCTTGCCATTCCCTGCTGATGAAAATCAGCCATATAACATGATACTGCCACAACCATGGTTGAGAGTAGGGATGGTGTTGACTGCATGATGTGCAGTGTTTGGCTTGTGCCAGACATACCACTTTGAATTTAGACCAAAAAGTTCAAGTTATGTCTTGTCTAACATCAAAACGTTTCTGCGCATGCCTGTAGTATCATTAAGATACTTTTTTGCAAACTCCACACGGGCTTTTAGATGCGCCTTTTTCTGTAATTGCTTTTTTTCTTACCACCTGAACATAGAGGCCAGCTTTGTGATGGGAACGGGAGGGATAATGATGATTGATGAACACTGACCCCCGTCTTAGACATAGAGACCTGCAGATCTTTCAAAGTCTTTGTTGAACTGAAAGTGACATCCCAAACCAATTTCCTACTTGCCTGGCTGCTGTGTTTGGGTGGGCGATCTGATCTTGGTGGATTATTGGTGGTATGATATGTCTTCCACTTATTGATGATGGATTTCATCATACACAAAGGGATGATGAGTGACTTTGAAATCTTCTCACAACCCTCTCCTGGATGGTGCTTCTCCACCACTTTTATGTCTGACTTCTTTGGAAAGCTCCTTTGTCTTCATGTAAGCCTTATTGGTTGACCACGTGAGTTGCACCTTTAAACTCATTAGATAAGTGAGGGAGCTTAATTTTTAAGTTAAACCACTGATTACATACAAGTGAAACATATTACACTTATTTTTTAACCTTTCAGACAAATATTTTGCTCATGGAGTGATGTAGGGTTCATCAGGCAAAGGATTTTAAAACTTATGCATCTGAGAATCATCTGATTTTCTCTGAATGTAACTTATTCATATTTTATCTTCATTGTTTTTTTTTTTAGCTTTATCACTTTGGAGAAGTTTGTGAAGACTCTATGGTCTACATGTTAAGTTTGATTTGAAAGCATCATGAAACGAGAATGGCTCTCGGGAGAGCGCATTGCTCCACCAAGCTGAACAGTTTACATTTTGTATCCCACTGATTGGGCAAACCTGGATCTCGTCATCCAAATCTAATCTGCTTGTTCTCGTCACCTACCCATCCTGTCCACCAAATTTTGTCAAAATCCATCCATAGTTTTTGAGATATCTTGCTCAACATCGTTTTTGACCCGATCTCTCAATGGTGAAAAATCACTGAAAAAATTCTCGTATCCAGATCCACATCTTCACCAAAATTGAAATGGTTCATCATTGTCACACATCCAACCTGTCCAAGATTTGTCGAAATCCGTCCACAACTTTTTGAGATATCCTGCTCAGCCAAATAGACAGATGAGTGAAAACATAACTTCCACCCCTACCTTCGGTGGCAGAGGTAATAAGCTTGGGTGGAATCAAAATGTGAAAAATTTGGAGGGGGGGGGTGAATGCTTTTCCAAACCACTGTGTGTGTATATGTGTATATATATATATATATATATATATATATATATATATACATACATATATATATATATATATATATACATACATATATATATATATATATATATATATATATATATATATATACATACATATACATATATATATATATATATATATATATATATATATATATATATATATATATATATATATATATATATATATATATATATATATATATATATATATATATATATATATATATATATATATATATATATATATATATATACATTACATATATATATATATATATATATATACATACATATATATATATATATATATATACATACATATATATATATATATATATATACATACATATATACATACATACATACATACATACATATATATATATATATATATATATATATATATATATATATATATATATATTGTTGCGGATTTCGCGCCCGCCGGCGTGCGACGGCCACGTAACTCGAATCGCGGCACGTCGCCCACCGGACGGACAATCCAGTCGTGACCCTCTCGGACTAACGCCGGGAACCAGTCACGGGTGGACCTTTCGGTCTCACCGCGATCGAGCCAATCAGCCCCCGCGTGGGATAGGGTTGCTCGCCAAATTCGAACTACCTAAGTACCCACGCGGAGGGTAGACCGGGCGATCGCACCTCGCCGCAGGTCGACTTCGGATACGGGCCACTTAAGCGACCCGTTCCGTACTATCAGAATAACCGAGCGGTGTTATCGTCGACCTCGACGGTTCGATTAGTTATCGGGCGTATTCAGCCCACTACCAATCCTTTACGTGAAGCAAGATGGGGATTCAAAGAAAGAAATGACGAAGCGAAGCGGGAGAACAGTTCAACAATAAAGCACATTTATTCGCGACGAACGGAAAGCACACAAATACAATTCCACCAAATGCACACAAAAAAGAAAACACAATTCCATTTACACAAAAAGCAAACATAAAAGTGAAAACACAGTACAGAGCTAATACCGACTACCGAGCACACGGCAACACTTATACAATTCTACTTCACAGACGGCGCCGACAACACATACCCAAAACCAAGGAAAAGAAATCCCCCAAGAATGAGGTAGGCCTGGGGCCGAGACCGGGTCGGGCCTACCCGTCTGGTGATGAGACGCGGAGCGGCGATGGCCCCGCAACCCGCGGGCCTCGTGGACAGTGCCTGGCAGGGGGTGGGAAAAGGGGCCCCCTTTGTCGCACTATCTCAGCGCGGGGGGAAACAGGAGGGGGTTGCTGATGCTCGGGGTATAGAGGATCTTTATTATGTGCGACGAGCGTCTCCACCTCGGCCAGGTCGCGCTGTCGGCCTCCCTCGGGTGCAGCTTCCTGCACGACGCGAGCACCCCCTCGTCTGGTGTCGCCGCCCCTCCACAGCTCCGTCCCCTCCGTTCCGACTCCAACGCACATGACGAGCAGCTCCACCGCCCGCGAAGTCTTGACCCTCTGCTTCCGACTCTCCTCTTCTTGACTCTCCTCTTCTTGACTCTCCGACCTTACTCCCTGTGACCTTTCACCTCGCTCCCCATTGGCCCGAGAAAAAGTGGGCGTGAAGGCTTTTTGATCCACAAATTTGCATATATCGATCGCCCTGGGGGCGGGGCCAATTCGCCCCTCGCTCACCGATTGGACGGCAAAAAGTGGGCGTGTGTCGTTTTTGATCCGTTTTTGAAGCAGAAAATCCGTGGTTTTGTACACGCTGTTCAACGTGCGCCCCACACGAGTCCAGCATCGGTGCCCATGAGTGGCGCGAGATGACGGTGATGCGATGGTGGCGAGTTGTGACGGTAAAGGTCGTGGCGGTTGTGGTGAAGCGGCGTTGTGGTTGGTGGTTGTTGTTGTGGTTGTGATGGCGGGTGGTCCAAAATAAAGATAGTAAAAGAAAAACGGCTATCCTGAAGAGTCGCAGCACGTATAAATGACATGTATTCCCACTAGACAACGGGTTTGGGCCTAACTACACATGCACTTACCGAGATACCTCACCTAAGGGACCTGAATGGTGGTTTGCGAATTTGGTAACCACAACACTACCCCCTACCCTTTTTACAGACTCGTCCCGAGTCGTCAAATTTTCGTGTGCCATCATGTGTAGTTTTCCCCTAGTACACTTTACCTACGGATCCCTGAGTGCGACATTCATGGTATTCGTGTCCCCAAAATAAATAACCTGAGGGCTGCGTAACTATCTAAACAAACTCACTCATACGGACGACTTAAATAAAATTGCCGGCGCTAAGACATACATGCCGGGGGCGCACTCATATGTACAGTACATCTTAACCTTAACTTACAAATTTTACACTAAACCATGGCCCAGGATCATTGAACTCTGCAAAAAGAAAGCAGTTAGCAGGGAGCCAGGCTGCCCGCATGCAGTCTCTGGCTCAAAACAATGCAGGTGACAGGGAACGTGGCTGGCTGCTCACACGCAGTCCAAGGCCTTCCCTTTTGAACTGAACGCAGTGAACCACAACGGTGCATGGGCTGCACAAACGCAGTCTCCGTGCCAGCTCAAGTGGCACACGCAATGAGCACAACGAATGGATGCATGAACACAAACACGGTGCACGGGCCGCCACTGCAGGCCCGTGTTGTAGCTGCCACAGGGCAGTTCTCGCAGCTTGCAAACTGTTGCTTTCTAATCCTGGCGCACATGGAAATGAACAGGGGGGGCAAAGCAAAATTGAACGGGGCTGGTGAACATGGGCAGTGGGCATGGCATGGCAAAGGTGCAGGCAACACAGCCCGCAGAATAAGGCCGCTGCAGGCAAACTCAGCCCGCAGAACCAGGCCGGCACAGGCCTCGAAGAAAAACAGCCAGCAGATGAACTGGCCGGCACAGGCCTTGCAGAACACAGCTGCCGATGAAGTTGGCCGGCCTCCGCCTTGAAGCAAAACACGGCCAGCCGATGAAGTTGGCCAGCCTTTGCCGTTCAATGGAGGTTGGTGGAGGGAGTGCGGTGGTGCTGGCCACTTGGAAGGCGGGCTCGGACCTACCTACCTGTCTCCCTCCCAACCTATCGCCTTTGCCTGTCACTGTACATACCCACTCCCTTAATTTGTCAAACCCCAATTTAGCCCCAACTTATTTTTTTGTTGTTTTTATTTTTACTCCCCCACTATAAATCGTCCCCTAACCCCCTTTATCGTCCTTGTTCGGCTAACCTATCCTGTCACCTAGCCTACTCCCAACCCCTACGTTCCCTTCCCGGAGGGGAACAAGGGAGAGCTAACGTCCTGTGTCGAGGCCCAACGAAGCCTCAGAATGGCCTCCCCAGAGTTCGGCGATCTTAACACCAAGTGGGTCCAGCGGCCCACAACGACAGCGAGGGGATGGATGGTGCAGAGGGGTACATCTCCTAATCTATCCTAACCATTTAACTGTTAAACTACCCCGGGGCTTTCAACAAGCGCCTCTCGCTTAAACTATTGGTTCTAACAACCCAGATTCCCGTCGCCTGTGTTGGTGTCCTTACAATTTCGGGCCTCGCCCCCCAATTTTCTCTCCGTGCCCTCACACGGTCTCCTGGCTGGGACACGTGGCTCCCTTTGGCAGGCACGACCCTCTGCCGAATCTCCCGCTATGGCACCCCCGGGCACTACACTGCCTCCGAGCCTACCAGCTCCCTAACACCGGGGAGTGCCCCCCATGGCACCTCCCCTGAAACGCACACGTGGCAGGCCGGCCTCCCGGGCCCCTTTCCGAGGGTCACCCGTGCCCACTACACTACCCACGCGGCTAATGGCGCCCCGGGCCCCCGCACCAAGCAGGCGCACCCGTGCCCACTACTCTATCCCGGCCCCCCATGGGCCCTTGGCCTACCACGGCCGACTAGCCTGGTGCCCGGGGTACCCACTCAGCAATACTCACCTTTCGCAGCCACGCTCCCAAGCCCGTCAACAGGGCTCCTGCACCCCTCCAAATGGGTCTCGAGCCTACTTTCCCACCAACAACAAAACGACCTCCATTTTTCAATTTGACTAACCCAGCTAACTCACTTTATACTGACCCCGGGGTCCCTTGGGCGGGAGTCACTCCTCCCCCCAATCACTCATCGCACCATGCATTCCCCATTCACTCCATTCACACAGACCCGCTGGCCTCACTCACTCACCAAGCACATGCTTCCAATTCACTCACCAACAACTCTTCAACACACACACCACTGAACTCTGCCATCCTTCTAACTACCTCCCCTAACTAACTCGTGCTCCCACGTCGTCCCTTAAACTATAGCACGTTCCATTTAACACTACGTAGCTAAGCTACGTCCCCACTACACATTCATAAGTCTGTCCATGTCTCCAAATAAATCATTTTATTTCCCCACCTAAATCTGGCTACAATCCCTCTAACTAATCCATTCCACGGACCCCATGAGGACTTACCCCTGCCCCATGAAGTCGGTCTAGCTAAGCTAACCCTTCCCCCTAACTAGTTTCCATCCTGTGCCCAGGTAAGGGGGTCTTTCACCCCTTGCCCAGGAATCCTTTGCACCCGAAAGTGAGGCTTGGCTTTCCTTTTTTTTTTTTCCCATGCGCAGCACCTGCGCGGCAACTCAGAGCTCGCGCACTTTGCACCTGTCCGTGACGTCATGCAGCTGCACGTGTTCCTCGTCCCTCCTTGGACGCTACCATCCGGCAGAGATACCCCTCCTGCCGGATTCCAACCACACGTGCAGCCATGACGTCACCGTGCGCATAAAAAAAAAACACAAGCCACACGTCTCGAGGGGTTCCCCACGCGAACACATGTGCTTTGCCCGTTGGAGCTTAACACACACGATCGCGTGGAGAACCCGTCGGTCCAAATCCGTTTACCTGCCTAAACTTTGTCCGTCCGCGGGATCGGCAAATCCACCGCGTGCGTTTCCGGACCGGGACTTCACTCTCGCAAGCGAGCACGTGGCGGTCTCGTGCGTTGCACAGCACGAACCGCGTGCTCACTGCTGGGTGAACCCGGCACGGTCCGCGAAACAACTACAGCCGCTACTCGGCTTTCTTTCTTCTGTCGCCTTCGTCGTCGCCATTCCACACACGCATACCTGCGTGTTACGACGCACACAGTCCACTCCATCACATTCACACGGGGAGACGCGGCTGCGTGCTCCCGCATGCCAACCGACATCTCCCTCACATACCGCTCTCTCACACACACGGTCTCCCTTGCACACAACGACCTTGCACACGGCCGTTCACTCACGCGTGCCTCACTACTCACACAAACCATACTACTCACACGTGGTGCTCCATTCACTCGCGCGGGGGCACTCACCCGCGGTGCCTCACCCACACACGCGAGGGCACTCAACCGCTGTGCCTCATCCACACACCGTGCCTCATCCACACACGGTTCCTCACCCACACACGCGGGGGCACTAACCCGCGGTGCCTCATCCACACTGGCCGTTTCACTCACACACACGGCCTCTTCCACACACGGTGCCTCATCCACACACGGCGTGCTGGGAAGCACGTACTCCGGCACCATCGCCACCACACCAATCACACGGGGTCGCTTCCACACACGGGGACGCACTCACACCTTGCACCACACACACAGGGACAACCATACTGGGGATTCGTGTCCCCACAAGGGTCTCCGGGGCCTCTATACCCCCCAAGCTCTCCGTGCACCCGTCCACAGCACCCGTCCCCTCAACCTCGCAAAACACGACCGAACTCACCTGGTCGTGACTCGCCTCAAGGGGGCATACTCCCTCCCCTCGTTCCTGGAGGAGGCCATCCAGGTGCTCGCACTGGGTCTCTACCCAGTCCGCCAGCTCACCCCCATTGTCCTCCACTACCTCCGTGTGTGTGTGTGTACGTCACTTACCCCGTCCTCACCGTGCAGTCTTCCCTCTATCGTTCCCATCTCCCGTGTCTCTGCCAACTCTTCACCCTTTACCTCCCTTGTCTCAACTATTATTTCTGTTGTCGTCACCTCGTGTCTCGTCTCACACGTTTTGGTCTCCCCATTTAATTTTTCCCTTTCGGTCATCGTCACGACCCTCGCCCAACACGTTCCACGAATTATTTTTTCACCCGCCTCCACCGCGGGCCTGTCAGCCGTTGCACCCCCACCCAGCTCGTTTGCTCCCACACGTGAAGTCGCCATTCCCAGCTCCCTGGTCACGGCCTTCATGCCCGCCTGCAGGCATCGGCCCATGTTCTGCGTCTCACCCCGCAGCTCTTTCATTTCTTCCCTCATTTGCTGTGTATTCGCATCCATCGTCGTTTTCACTTCATTTGTATTTGTATCCATCGTCGTTTTCACTTCATTTGTATTTGTATCCATCTTTTCGTTCATTTGTTCGTTCATGCCTTTCATTTCGTTTTTCATTTCATTTGTCATTGCCGCATTCATTTGTGCCAGCATGGTGAATAGCTGGGCCATGTCGGATGCACTCAAGTGAGCCGTTTCGGCAGGGGTTGGGGAAGGGTCTTGGTGGAGAGGGGGGGGGGAGGTGTCATACACCGCGGCCGCTGCCGCACCCACCTCGGGTCCTGGGTTCAGTTGGGCGAGTCCGTGTTCCTGCACAATCAACATTTCCTGCTCGGGGATTCCATCCTGGACCATGGATCCTACACATTCTACATCCATTTCTAATACCCCCGGCTCCCGCTCGCCTTGAGACGCCATCTTGCTTCTCGTGAAGGGTTAATTTGCTCGCTCGTAATTTGGAGGGAATCGGGGGTCGCTTCTCTCACCCCTGGACCGATTCCCGTGAATTTCGCTGGAGACAGGAGAGCCTGTTGTCCCGCTCTCCGATACCAGTGCCGCGAGGAGGGCGATGAATTTGTATCCCACTCCTGACACCAGTGTTGCGGATTTCGCGCCCGCCGGCGTGCGACGGCCACGTAACTCGAATCGCGGCACGTCGCCCACCGGACGGACAATCCAGTCGTGACCCTCTCGGACTAACGCCGGGAACCAGTCACGGGTGGACCTTTCGGTCCACCGCGATCGAGCCAATCAGCCCCCGCGTGGGATAGGGTTGCTCGCCAAATTCGAACTACCTAAGTACCCACGCGGAGGGTAGACCGGGCGATCGCACCTCGCCGCAGGTCGACTTCGGATACGGGCCACTTAAGCGACCCGTTCCGTACTATCAGAATAACCGAGCGGTGTTATCGTCGACCTCGACGGTTCGATTAGTTATCGGGCGTATTCAGCCCACTACCAATCCTTTACGTGAAGCAAGATGGGGATTCAAAGAAAGAAATGACGAAGCGAAGCGGGAGAACAGTTCAACAATAAAGCACATTTATTCGCGACGAACGGAAAGCACACAAATACAATTCCACCAAATGCACACAAAAAAGAAAACACAATTCCATTTACACAAAAAGCAAACATAAAAGTGAAAACACAGTGCAGAGCTAATACCGACTACCGAGCACACGGCAACACTTATACAATTCTACTTCACAGACGGCGCCGACAACACATACCCAAAACCAAGGAAAAGAAATCCCCCAAGAATGAGGTAGGCCTGGGGCCGAGACCGGGTCGGGCCTACCCGTCTGGTGATGAGACGCGGAGCGGCGATGGCCCCGCAACCCGCGGGCCTCGTGGACAGTGCCTGGCAGGGGGTGGGAAAAGGGGCCCTCTTTGTCGCACTATCTCAGCGCGGGGGGAAACAGGAGGGGGTTGCTGATGCTCGGGGTATAGAGGATCTTTATTATGTGCGACGAGCGTCTCCACCTCGGCCAGGTCGCGCTGTCGGCCTCCCTCGGGTGCAGCTTCCTGCACGACGCGAGCACCCCCTCGTCTGGTGTCGCCGCCCCTCCACAGCTCCGTCCCCTCCGTTCCGACTCCAACGCACACGACGAGCAGCTCCACCGCCCGCGAAGTCTTGACCCTCTGCTTCCGACTCTCCTCTTCTTGACTCTCCTCTTCTTGACTCTCCGACCTTACTCCATGTGACCTTTCACCTCGCTCCCCATTGGCCCGAGAAAAAGTGGGCGTGAAGGCTTTTTGATCCACAAATTTGCATATATCGATCGCCCTGGGGGCGGGGCCAATTCGCCCCTCGCTCACCGATTGGACGGCAAATAGTGGGCGTGTGTCGTTTTTGATCCGTTTTTGAAGCAGAAAATCCGTGGTTTTGTACACGCTGTTCAACGTGCGCCCTACACGAGTCCAGCATCGGTGCCCATGAGTGGCGCGAGATGACGGTGATGCGATGGTGGCGAGTTGTGACGGTAAAGGTCGTGGCGGTTGTGGTGAAGCGGCGTTGTGGTTGGTGGTTGTTGTTGTGGTTGTGATGGCGGGTGGTCCAAAATAAAGATAGTAAAAGAAAAACGGCTATCCTGAAGAGTCGCAGCACGTATAAATGACATGTATTCCCACTAGACAACGGGTTTGGGCCTAACTACACATGCACTTACCGAGATACCTCACCTAAGGGACCTGAATGGTGGTTTGCGAATTTGGTAACCACAACAATATATATATATATATATATATATATATATATATATATATATATATATATATATATATATATATATATATATATATATATATATATATATATATATATAGTGTTACGGTTGTGGAAATTCGCAATACACCATAAAGGGACCTCAGGTGAGATATATCGATAAGTTCATGTGTAGTTAGCCCACACCTGTTGTTTAGAGGGAATATGTGCGATTCATCCGGGCTGCGACGCTTTGAGTTAGCCATTTTTCTTTCTCTATCGTTATTTTGGACCATTAAGCCGCCAACAACTCAAAGACCACCACCTTCGTCTCTTGAACTCCACAACTCCATCCCGCAAACATCGCTTCATCGCCATTCCCAAACGACGCCCGCCAACCACCAAACCACCACAGCAAACCCCCCACCACCTTCGCCTTTCTCCTTCCACAACCATCGACCCCACCACCAGTCAACACCGAACGTCGTACTGTTTGAAGCCGTTCGGTGATTGCTGCCGAACGCAGCAAGCCGCGAGTGCAATGGATTCCTTACGGGAGAGAAATTCAGATCAGGGGAGGTTCACGCCCCTTTTCCTCCGTCCAATGGGCGAGCGTCGGGCGGTGTGGCCCCGCCCCCAAGCGCGATGAATGCGTTCCCTTCAGGAGAGGAAAACGGATCAGGGGAGGTTCACGCCCCTTTTCCTCCGTCCAATGGGCGAGGGTCGGGCGGTGTGGCCCCGCCTCCAAGCACGATGGAATGGAATTCCTCTCAGGAAGGAATTCGGATCAAAAGAGGCTCACGCCCCTTTTTTCCACACCAATGGCTGTACAGAGGGTGGCGTGGCTCTGCCTCCAATCGAGTTTTGATCCTAAAATCTGCATACAGGCTCCTCCCCCGGTCTATAAAAGATGCGAGTCTGTGTGGAACTTGTTGTTTGTAGTGTGGGGGTCACTTTTCCTGTGGTTGGTGTCGTCTCGTCGCTGCGCTCGTCTCGTCGTTGGTGTTTTCTCGTCGCTGGGCTCGTCTCGTTGTTGGTGTCGTCTCGTCGCTGGACTCGAGCCACCTTCGCTTTCACAAGCGACCAAACCAGCCAGCCATTCCCCTCGCTCGACCCTGAGCATCAACAATCCCCCCCCCCATCCGCACTGAGATAGTGCCGGTGGCCCCGTTCATTCCCCCACCCTAACCGTGGTGCCAACCAAACCGTGCTTGCGTGGAGCACGCCGGAGAGGGCTCACCGACCACGCCAGGGAAAGGAGTCAGGGCGCAGCTGCGCTGATATTGCGGCTTGCCCACCATCGCGTCACGAGGACGCGGGTAAGACCTTTTCGGTCTCATGGATCTGGCCACTCCTCCAGGTTCCACGCACATTTGGTCCACGGATCACGTCTACCTCCCTGCCTATGGGGAGGTCTTTCCTGTTTATTTTGAATGAATGATGTGGTGCCGAGTCCCGACAAGTATAATTGTTTAAGTGTTGTAAATAATTATAGTCGGTAATAGTGCTTTTGCTTTTGCTGCACATTGCATTACTGCCTTACGTGCGTGTGTTGTATGTGTGAAATAAATGCGCTTGCTTGTCAAACTGTTTCCCGTTTCGTTGCGTCCTTTCCTTCGGTTGAAAGTTCCATCTTGCATCACGTAAGGGATTGGTAGTGGGTTGAAACACCGGATAAGTAATCTGAACCGTCGAGGTCGACGATAACTCCGCTCGGTTATCCCTGCAGCACGGAACGAGCCGCTTAAGTGGTTTGTGTCCGGAGTCGACCTGTGGCGTGGTACAACTCCTCGGTACGCTACCCTCGCGGGTACTTAGGTAAATCGACCATTCGGCGATCGGACCCTATTTCGCGCGGGTAGAATGTGGACTGAGTTGTGGTGAGGTTCAACCCCCACCCGTGACTAGCTCCCGGCGTTGTTCCGAGAGGGTCACGACTGAATTGTCAGTTCCCGTGTGCGACGCGTCGCGATTCAAGTTACGTGGCCGATCGCACGCCGGACGGGCCAAAATTTGTAACAACATATATATATATATATATATATATATATATATATATATATATATATATATATATATATATATATATATATATATATATATATATATATATATAGCCTGGTGTTGGTGCAGTGGTTAGGGCAGCGGCTTGGGATCCAAAAGGTCCTGAGTTCAAGCCCCGTTGGGCCACTGAATTAATACACCAGGGGGTTGACTCAGCCTGTCATCCTTCCAAGGTCGGCGAAATGAGTACCAGTATACTGGACCGGTGTATACCCCGGTTAAAATAGGTGTACCATATCCCTGTGTCGTAAGAGGCAACCAGGGTTGCGTCAGGAAGGGCATCCGGCGTAAAACATGTGCCAAATCACTATGCGGATCATACGGATGATCCGCTGTGGCGACCCCTAACGGGAGCAGCCGAAAGAAAAAGAAGAAATATATATATATATATATATATATATATATATATATATATATATATATATATATATATATATATATATATATATACACACACATGTAGATTATACATATATCTATATATATAAAGTTGAAAGTGTGTGTGTTTCTCTGTGACCTATGCACGCGAAAAGTACTGGACTGATCCTCCCCAAACTTCACATGCTGACAGAACATGTACCCGGGAGTGTCCCGATGTAAAAAAAAAATTGTACTTCCGACTTCCGGTTTCCGAATTATGACGCATCACCTAATTTCGTAACGTTAATTTTTCTAGTTGAGCCGATTGACATGGGGCCAACGCCATATACAATATATCTAACATATGATTTTAAGTTTTTGTTTGTCTGTTTGTTTGTTTGTTTGTTTGTTTGTTTGTTTGTTTGTGTGCACACCCAAATCTCCTGAAAGGTGAAAGATAGGAGCTAACCACTGAAATAAAAAATGTTGGAATGGGCCCCGGGAAGGTTATAGGCTATGTGGCAAGGCCCCTCGGCCGGGGGAGGGGGTGTGTTTCCCCCTCACCAACCCCCTTAGCCTATGACAGCCATGGCCCAATCGGGAACTGATACTATGCTCATGTCAGACATATGTATAGAAGATTAAATTCATTCAAAAAGAACCCGGGCAGCGCCGGGTGCATTCACCTCGTGTATATATATGTATATATGTATATATATATATATATATATATATATATATATATATATATATATATATATATATATATATATATATATATATATATATATATGTATATATATATATATATATATATATATATATATATATATATATATATATATATATATATATTAGCGATACCCTTGCACATGCACGGGATAGCAGTACAACATAGCTGGTAGCATAGCAGACGACAGACCCTACACGGGGAATGACAAAAATACGCATTGTGCAAAATGCAAGTGGTACTATGGAACGCCAAGACTTCCCAAACATTGTCGGCATGTCCGCTAAGTGCCACAGCAATTTCTTAGGGATGGTGTGACGGCAAGCCGAGTTTTTAGTGTGCAAGCTTGGTATTATAATAGAGATATACATATATTGGGTAGTCGATCTATCTACCCTTATTGTCAGGTTTTCCGTCGTTATGTCTGTCTGTCTGTCTGTTTGTCTGTCCAGGCCAGTACTTGGTTAATCGTAGGCCGATTTTGATGAAACTCTGGTGGTAGGTTCAGACCATGACCAAATTGTGCGCGTTTGAGAACCGTTGCTATGGACCCCTTGGTTGCCAAGCAACAGGCCTTTGAATTTTTCAAAAAAAATCTATCGTATCGCGAAACGAGGCCAAGACAGCCCGACGCTCAGTGTTCACAGGTGGTGAGGGAATGGCCGTAGAAGGAGAGAGGTGAGGGTGTTGGAGGGTTTGTCGGTGGTGGTTTGATGGTTATGGTGCCGTTTGGGAATGACGGTGATGCGATGTTTGCTGGATCGAGTTGTGAAGGTAAAGGTCATGGCTGTTGGCATTGTTGTCTGAGGGTTGGAGCATGGTTGTAGTAGGTGACGATGGCTGGCGTGGTGGTTAAGGTGGTTGTTGTGTGGTGGCGGTTGAGACGTGGTTGGTTCAAAATAACGATAGAACAGAAAAACGGCTATCTCAAAGCGTCGCAGCCCGAATGAATCACATAAATTCCCTCTAGACAACGGATTTGGGGCTAACGACACATGTACTTAGAGATATCTCACCTACGGGCCCTTCATGGTGTAATGCGAATTTCCACAGCCGTAGCAATATATATATATATATATATATATATATATATATATATATATATATATATATATATATATATATATATATAGATATATGTATGTATGAATGTATGTATAAAATAACCGTTCTAACAGCCATTTTTACCTGCCGTGCAGGGAGTTGGGCTTTTTCTTGAGGCAATGTTTTATGGCCGGATGCCCTTCCTGACGCCAACCCTGGTCGCCTCTTACGACACACAGGGATATGGTACACCTATTTTAACCGGAGCATACACCGGGACCAGTACACTGGTACTCATTTCGCCGACCTCGGAAGGATGACAGGCTGAGTCAACCCCCTGGTGTTAATTCAGCAGCCAACGGGGCTTGAACTCAGGACCCTGGTATCCCAAGCCGCCACCCTAACCACGAACCCAACACCAGGCTGTATGTACGTATGTGTATATATAAACATATATATATATACATTTATACTTGGATATGTGCATGTATGATTGTGTGAATATATATATATTGTTGCGGATTCGCGCCCGCCGGCGTGCGAACGGCCACGTAACTCGAATCGCGGCACGTCGCCCACCGGACGGACAATCCAGTCGTGACCCTCTCGGACTAACGCCGGGACCTAGTCACGGGTGGACCTTTCGGTCTCACCACAATCGTGCCAATCGGCCCCTGCGTGGGATAGGGTTGCTCGCCAAATTCGACCTACCTAAGTACCCACACGGAGGGTAGACCGGGCGATCGCACCTCGCCGCAGGTCGACTTCGGACACGGG
>NC_140963.1:79625297-79635297 GCF_056783735.1 Eptatretus burgeri | reverse complement strand
CCATGCCTTCGTGACAGGCCGCTCGCCAAGCCGCGGGCGCAGGACTCTTCCCCCGACAAGACAAGCAGACAGGAAGCCTCGAAGAACCAACTCAACCCGAACCAACTCGACCAACTCTCGACCAACAACTCACGACCAACCACTCTCGACCAACCACTCTTGACCAACAACTCGACCAACAACTCGACCAACCAACCCCTCAAGGTCCATCCTGTCCGCCTTTTGTAGCGCGGGGCTCCGCCCTTCGCTCCGCCCCCTTCTTGGCCCTGCCTCCCTTCAAGCTTCTTGGAGAAGCCTCTCGAAGGGGAGCGTGACCTCTCGCTCTCCCTCCACCCCACACCGTGCGGGGGCCGGCGGAGTCAGTCTTGGCTCAGAGCCAGGGAATTATTCCCCCAAAAAGAGGCCCCCACCTTTTCTCACCTTTGACCCCCGGCTCGGATCGCACTTCCCCCACACCGAGCGTGGATAATTTCGACGGGAGAAACAGGCAGGAAAACCCTCGAGCATCGTTGTTGGTTTTTGTTTGTTCCCAGAGATCGTAACCGCACAGGGCCTACTGAATGGCGAGTGGCGAAGATGTGGTAGCGTAGATGGTGGAGGTGGCATGGTTGTAGTGTGGTTGGCGTGGTTGTTGAGATGCTGTTTGTTTGAAATAAAAGATAGAACAGAAAAATGGCTAACTCAAAGCATCACAGCCCGGATGGATCACATAAATTCCCTCTATACAACGGGTTTGGGCTAACTACACATGTACTTACAGAGATATCTCACCTGAGGGCCCTTTATGGTGTAATGCGAATTTCCACAATCGTAACAATATATGTACATATATATGTATACATATGGATGGATGGATGTGGGTATACATATATATATATATATATATATATGCATATATATATATATATATATATATATATATATATATATATATATATATATATATATATATATATATATATATATATATATATGCATATATATATGCATATATATATATGCATATATATATATATATATGCATATATATATATATATATGCATATATATATGCATATATATATATATGCATATATATATATATATATGCATATATATATATATATATGCATATATATATGCATATATATATATATATATGCATATATATATATATATGCATATATATATATATATATATATATATATATATATGCATATATATATATATATGCATATATATATATATATGCATATATATATGCATATATATATATGCATATATATGCATATATATATATGCATATATATATGCATATATATATATATGCATATATATATATGCATATATATATGCATATATATGCATATATATATATGCATATATATATATGCATATATATATATATATGTATATATATATATATATATGCATATATATATATATATATATATATATATATATATATATATATATTGTTGCGGGCCTGAGGTCCGGTGGTGAGAACGACCACTAGGTGGGTGAAGTTATGTCATCTCCCACCAGCCTCCCGGAATTGTAGGCCATTACTCATGGATAATTCCGTGACGCGGCGGGTCGCTTAACCGACCGTGGACGCCAATACCTCAACCAACTCCGGATCGGATGCAGCCGAGCGGAACTGCCAAGGACGTACCGGCTTGAATGAGAAGATTATCGGGGATAAAGACCTGGCTAAACTTCGATCCAAGCCATGCTGGACCAATGAAGGAAAAGACAAAAACGAACTGGGAACATTTGTGCAATGATTTATTTACAATAGGCGAGGAAAAACATGTGGCACAGGAACAGGTTTATTGGTGTGTTTTGCAGGGGACAGAAGAGAGATGTAGTGCGACAATTTTACAGCAACTTACAAAAGAGGACACAGAGCAGACTTGTCGCGAGAATAATACAGGCAAGAATTACAGTAATCAAAAACTTAAACAGTTTCTACTTAATGGGCAGGCGCCACACACTCGGACAAAATAAACCCAGTTAAATGGCAAAGGACTTTTGCAGCCATGGAGGGAGGGAGCTGAGGTCGCAGTTCTTTTGGTACCTGAACGTTCCGAGGGAAGGGATGCTCCGTGGTGCGGCACCCGACAGAGGTTGTGCAGTTCGGCCCACAACCGTACATGTGGAGACAGTGTCTGCGAAGGAGCCCGGGTGGAGAGCGCGGAGTCCAAGGTATGAACGGGGCTGCAGACAGGAGCAGGACCCGACCGAGGCTTGGTCGAGGTCTTTTCAGCTCTCTCACAACCAACCAATGAACGAACGAACGAACTTTCAAGTCCAACCAGCGAACCTCTTCCTCCCTCACCCAACAACGAACTCTCCAACCCTCTCACTCTAATCTGAGGATGGTGTCATAATTTATAGATTCCCAAGGTCGGGGAGGGGCCTTGGCGAAGCCGACGACATCGTCCGTCCTGATTGGACATGGCCTTCAAGGGGTCCACCCTTTTTGGGCAGGGTTTCGGGTCTTTATTTCGGCCTTTCAGCTCAGAGGGAAGGCGAGCTGAGGGCAGAGGCCTATTCTTGCACCTGTCCATCTCGTGCGGTCTGGTCGAGCTTGTCCGGTGGTGGGACTCGAACCTGCCGCCAACAACGCAGCACCAGGGACGAGGGAAAGAGCGTCGGATGCCAGCCAGCACGAAGGCGGACGAGTGAGAGATGACGAGCCGACCGGCGATCGAGCACGAAACAGCCTCCTTGATCCGGCCACACCAGGCGAGGCAGACGCGCACAGCCAGCACGGGAACAGACCAGAGGAGCACCCATGGGTAGACGAGAACGCCAGCAGGCAAGACGAGACTTCTTCTCCTTCTCCTCTTTCTTTACTACAGGCGAACCATCTCTTATCCTTCCCCTCCCCCACGGGTCGAGGGATGAGAGGTTGTGGGGCAACTCGTGTCCGCCGTTGATTGGACGAGCTCACGGTGGGCGGAGGGAACCTCACCCCTGTACGTGACACGCTGCACGTGGGCTATGGTGCGAAAACGAAGGATGAAGATTTAAATATATTTAAAAAACCTGACTATAAAAGTAGCTCGTAGCACACACACTAAATTCCCATTAGACAGAAGGATGGGACCCTGACTAGAAACACATACTTATCGAAATAACTGAACTTAGGGACTGCTGTCTGTCTGTGTGCCATGGCTTCCAGATTCGTAACAATATATCCATATATATCTATATATCTATATCTATATCTATATCTATATCCATATACATATGTATATATATATCTATATATCTATATCTATATCTATATACATATGTATATATATATATATATATATATATATATATATATATATATATATATATACACATATATATATATATATGTACATATATGTATATGTGTATGTATACGTGTCTGTGTCTATAAATATATATATATATATATATATATATATATATATATATATATATATACATACATATAGATATATATATACACACTCATGAGTAATGCGCCACTAAACGACGGGGTTACGTTCTGAGAAACGCGTCGTTAAGCGACGTTGTCATTGTGCGAACACCTTTTTTTTTTTCATTTTCGTTTTGGAACATCGTACTTACACAAAACTACACACCTAGGCTATATGGTGTAGCCTATTGCTCCTCGGATACAAACCTGTACAGCATGTTACTGTACTGAACACTGTCGGCAATTGTAACACACATCCAAGAGAGACAGAAGACGCGTTAGTTTTATCTTTGTGCAGTTAATGACGGCCATCGGTGTTGTTAGCAGCAGCTTACAATCTCCTCTCGCATCGATAAGAGAAAGGTGAATAATTAGCTTTGGATTTTATAAATACGTAATCATTGCATCGATGTTATAATTTACAAATGAAGAAACGAGCACATGTCAATTGTGATATATATATATATATATATATATATATATATATATATATATATATATATATATATATATATATATATATATATATATATATATATATATATATATATATATATATATACATCTTCTTCTTCTTCCTTCGGCTGCTCCCGTTCGGGGTCGCCACAGCGGATCATCCGTGTGATCCGCATAGTGATTTGGCACATGTTTTACGCCGGATGCCCTTCCTGACGCAACCCTGGTCGCCTCTTACGACACAGGGATAATATATATATATATATATATATATATATATATATATATATATATATATATATATATATATATATATAATATATAAATATATATATATATATATATATATATATATATATATATATATATATATATATATATATATATATATATTTTTTTTTTTTCGGAACAGCGCAATTGTTTTAACAACATAAAAAGCTTCACTAAAAACAAATTTGTGTTTTAATGTCGACTAAGAACAACGATTTATTCGCGGAATTCTTCAATTCAAAGGTAATTTACTTGCTCGAAGGTAAACGTGCAAACATTGGTTCAGTTTGAAAGCCGATTTCCTTGAATCCCGATTTAGCACGATCCTGTTTTTTTTCGCGATGACATTTTATGGACCTCAATGATCGCATTATAACAGGGCCACACTGTCGTTTATTGTCATTATGAGGTATTATGTACTGTACAGTGTACCTAATTGTATGTGCTATTTTTATACGAGGCTACATCACTCGGCGATAGGAATTTTTCAGTTATATTTTTTTTTTTCAGAGCTGGCAGATCCGTCGTATATGCGATCTGTCGTTACCCGGAACGTCATTAAGCGACGCATGACGTATATCCATATACTGTATATATGTGTGTATATGTATATATGTATGTATATATATATATATGTATGTATATATATATATATATGTATGTATATATATATATATATATATATATATATATATATATATATATATATATATGTTTATATATTGGGTGGTCGCGAGGCTACCGTTATTCTCATGTTCTCCGTCTGTCTGTATGTATGTAATGGACAGCTCTGGAGGCCAGAGGAGTCAATCGATTTTGATGAAACTTGACTGGTAGGTTCATACCAGGATGTAGTTGTATGCTTTTGAGCACCGTTGCTATGGATGCCACAGTTGCCTAGCAACGGGACTGAATTTTTTTTAAATCCGAAAAAAATTTTTTTTCGAAAATCAAAAATTGGCTTCCGCGCTTTTGTGCGCACTATAATTAACCTCTTTGTCAAAAAATTTCAGCTCGATCCGTCAAAAACTGTATGACTAGTATGCAATTGTATAGCGACCACCCATGTCGCCTACCCGCTTGTAGTCAAATAAACAAGCATATATACAAGGATAATGTCAATCGTTGACCTCTTTAGTGTAAAGCCTTACTACTCTGGAGGCTGGTGCTCAAGCAGATGGTGGTGAACATGATCCACAATTATCCAAACAAAGACCTTGCCTGGCACTGAGAGCAGCATCACCCCTCGGTAGTTGTTGCAGTCTTGGCGATCACCCTTCCCTTTCCAGAGAGGGACAACAAGCCCCCTCTTCCAATCAGTTGGGATGATGCCTGTGTTCCAGGCAGAGCACAGAACTACATGCAACGACACAAGTGCAGCATTTCCACCAGCCTTGAGAAGTTCAGCATGGATGCCACAGATCCTTGGAGCTTTACTCCATTTCAACTGGTTCACCGCAGTCTGTGTTTCCACAAACGAAGGTGGACCACAGTTTATTGGAGGGTCAGCAATAGGGATATTCAACTTGATATTCAACACCCTTGATATTCAACTCAACAGCTGGTGGATCAGCCTGGGACAGCCGCTCAAAGTAACAGGCTCAGTGAGCCTTCACTTTGGACTCCTCTGTCAAGAGCCCACCACCCACTACTCGAACTGCAGTGCACCGAGGGATGGGCTTGGAGGAACGCAATGCATAAATTCCCCTGCAAGCAGGGCGAGAATCACTTGACCAAAGGTGATGCTCTACCCCCTCACAGATTCCATACACAAAGGCCTCCTTGTCCACCCTGAGCCCACGTACAGTTTTATTCCTCAACTCCCTGAACAGCTCAGCTCTGCCATTCAGCCTGGGCCTACAATTTTTTTTCAATGGTATCCAGTGTCCCTTGAGAATCAACATTCTTCTTTGCCCTTCGGTGAGTTCCAACACATCCACCGGCAACATCAAGGACGGTGGTCTTGAAGGCACTACACAACTCTTCAGGATCTCCCAAATCACCCAGACCCCCCAAAGCTCCACTCAACCTGTTCACAAACTCCTCAGCTACCCTCTCATCCTTGAGCTTGCCAACATCCAGCCTCGGCTGGGATGTTACCATTCTCCTGGATTTAAGCTGCAACTTCAGAGTTGCAACAACAAGCCTGTGGTCAGTACTGAGGAAGTGAGCACTCTGGTCGACCCTGCAGTTCTGGATCATCCCCCAGCGACCATCAAAGAGCACAAGGTCAATCTCCTTTGCCACATCACCAGCATTGGAATACCAAGTCCAGAGATGAGCCTGTGGGAGCTGAAACCATGAACCCGCCACCTTCAGTCCATGACTTTTTGCAAAGTCAAGGAACTTTGTGCTATTCTGGATCACAGTTCCAGACCCATGGGGACAAACACATCTCATAACCATCCCTATCAGTTCCAGTCAATGCATTGAAATCCCCCAAGACTTGGAGAGTTTCTCGCCTGTGGCACTGGTCAACCACAGACTCGACGATATCATGGAATGCGTCCTTCATGGTGAGATCACTCACCTCAGTTGGAGCATTTACAGAGATCAGGGAAATGACACCCTACGAGTGACAATACATTTGACAATACGATCTCGACTGGTGTTACCTCAATTACACTGAACAACAAAAAATTTTTACTGGAGATGTGTAAAGTGATTTAGACTAATTTGGGTACACTGATTTCAAAAATCATAACCGTTTTGCTGTATCACGTCAGGATTTTCAGTAACAGAAATATTCCCATTGCCTAGAAGTCAGGATTTCAATGAAATTTACAAAAAATCATTTATTCATTTATTTTATCATGAATGCTTCAAAATTATAGAAATTACAAAAAAACTCCACTAGAATGTAATTAAAAATGCTTTAGGCATTTGTCTTTGCGTTTGTGCTGCTCTGTGTCAGTTTCACGATGCAGGAACCAGCAGAAATCGCCCATCATGTTCGGGTTGTGCCGCCCTTGGTAACGCGTCTCCATGAGTGAAATCTCTTGGTGGAATCGCTCGCCGTGCTCGTCCGAGACTGCTCCCAAGTTGTCAGGGAAGAAGTTCAGGTGCTGGTGTAGGAAATGGATTTTCAGGGACATCCTGGAGCCAAGTTTCCTGAAGGACTCCAGCAGCTGCTGCACTATTTCTTCATAGTTGTCCGCGTGCTCGTTCCTCAAGAAGTTGTCCGTCACAGCTTTGAAGCTCCTCCACGCTGCCAGCTCTTTGGGGTTTAGAGTTGTCGGAAAAGTTTCGTCCTTCATAATCTGTCGGATTTGCGGTCCAACAAAGACACCAGCCTTGATCTTGGCCTCCGACAAGGTGTTGCCAAACTTTTCCTTGAGGTATAAAAACCCACGCCCATTCAGATCCATTGCCCGTACAAAACTTTTCATCAAGCCGAGCTTTATGTGGAGTGGTGGAAGGAAAACCTTGGCTGGGTCGACAAGGGCGACATGCTTCACGTTGTGTCGACCAGGTACATGCTCTTTTCGCTCTTCCCAATCTTTCTTCGTCCAGTGATTCTTGTCGTCTCTGCTATCCCAGAGACAAAGGAAGCACATGTATTTCGTGTAGCCTGACTGCAGCCCTAACAACAGCGCCACCACTTTCAAGTCTCCGCAGATGTGCCAGTTGAAGTCATTGTACTTGATGGAATCAAGCAGCTGCCGCATAGTCTCATAGGTCTCTGTCATGCCGAACGCGTGAGCCAGTGGGACTGATGGTTTCTCGTTGCCATTGTGGAGCAAAACAGCCTTCAAGCTGTTCTTCCCCGAGTCGATGAAGAGGCGCCAGTCTGCAGGATCGTGATCACACCCAAGTTCTTTCAACAGACCGTTGATGTCACTGCAGAATGTCATCGTGTCTTCCATCTCAAAGAACTCAGCCATGTCTCTGTGACGTGCTCTGAACAAGGATATCTTGGTGTTAGGTTCAAGTAGATTCCACTGCTGCAGCCTTGATCCAAGCAGCTCTGCCTTCGCCTTTGACAGCGAGAGATCTCTTACAAGATCATTTAAGTCTCCCTGGTTCAGAAGGTGTGATTCTTGAGTGTCGGGTTCAAAAGGTTCATCATCACCATCCTCTTCACCACTGCTTACAGCTATGTTCTGATCAGCTGGAGGTGTTGGAACGGGGTTCTCGTCATCATGAGGCACAGGTTTACGAGCAGAGACGCAGTCAGCGTACTTGATGTGACCTTCATTCTTCTTGTTGAAGCCGGCGATGCTTGTGCAGCAGAAATAACAATCATCATGATGATTCTGCGGCTCACGCCATATCATGGGCACCGCAAATGGCATGCTCGCGCGCTTGCCCACCAACCACTGAGTCAAGGTTGTGTGACAGCTTGTGCAGCAGATGTGTGGTGCCCAGCTCTGTTCTTGGTCCCCCACCTTACACCCGAAGTAGTGAAAGTAGGCGGCCTTCATTTTCACTGCTGTAGATATACTTCGCTGTTGATCTTTTTTGGTATACCGACCACAGACATTACAGAAGTTGTCAGGATGATTGGTACAGGAACGCCTACTCATCTTTATCTGAAAGAAAGAAATATAACACAAGTTAACAACAATTGTACGAAATAGACATGTTAAAGACATATGTAAATTTCATTGAAATTCTGACTTCTAGGCAATGGGAATATTTCTGTTCCTGAAAATCCTGACGTGATACAGCAAAACGGTTATGATTTTTGAAATCAGCGTACCCAAATTAGTCTAAATCACTTTACACATCTCCAGTAAAAAAAAATTTTTGAAATTTGTTGTTCAGTGTTATCATTGGAGTCAGCTTATTGGACACAGCTACAGCAACTCCTTGGGCATGGTAACCATCAGAGCGACCAGAACAAAAGTAGGTGTAACCACCTGCCATGATCTCGCGACAATCCAGTCTCTGATCCTCAGACAGCGCTGCCATAGCGATGTTAAAACACTTGAGCTCAGATGATAACAGAGACATGTGATCATCCGTTTTTTAGGGAGAGCACATTCCAGGCACCCACCCGAAGGGACCGCCTCAGGTTAACCCAAGGAGACCACCATCTGGTGGACGACACCTCAGCACCACTCCTACACACACTACCACAATCTGACCCGGGAAAGTTACCCCTTGGTTTTCCTCTTCTCATCAAAGATTGGGTGTCCCGAAGGCTTTGCCCCAATCCCGTCATCCGGTGAGCTGCCCTGCGGAGGCGGGCCTTGTGCGCACTTGCAGGTGTTTTAAGGATGTGTTCCCCACCTTTATTGCCGATCTTGGAAGACAAAACATTGGAAAAAGTGATACTTGGGCAATTACCTACTGGAGAAATTATCCCTAATCCCTATATAATTAACATGGCACCCCCCCCCCCCCCCCCCGGGAGTGGTAACAAGTAACATTTAAGCTCACAGTTTTCCGACTTAATTACATCGGGAGGTCTCCGACACGACCATGGGCAAAGCAACTCTATATGATCTTATCTCTCCGGTGAAATCCCTTCATCTACCCCCACAAACATAACAGTATAATATATAACTCAGCAAGAGATTGCACCAAGATTTTATTTTAAAGACAAAAGTATCTACACATCAGTAAGAGATTTTACTCAAAATTTTATTGCAAAAACACCAGCCTTTCCGAGAAATCGGATCAAGAATGATTCACGCCACTTCTGTTCCGTCCTATCAGCGAGCGTGGGGCGATTTGGACCCGCCTCCAGGCGCGTCGGAGTATAATCGCTATATGCAGATTCGCGGATCAAGAATGATTCACGCCCACTTTTCCTCTTTCCAATGGGGAGCGTGGCTCCGCCCCCGAGCCGTTCCTGATCCAAAAATCTGCATATGATTTCTCCTGTC
>NC_140963.1:79600297-79615297 GCF_056783735.1 Eptatretus burgeri | reverse complement strand
TGCCAGACCTCTTCCTGTCGGAGTTTACTCCAGTTTCCAAGTGCCTTTTGATGGTGTATGAAACTGTACTCACTGACACCTTGGCCTCTTTTGCAATTTCTCTAAAGGACACACCGACACTTTTAAGGGTTATAATGGTCTGTCTTTCTTGCTTTGTTAATTGTCTTTTTCTCGCCATTATGATCGCAATATACTACTTCCTGCAGCACAATGTTGTCCAAATAATGCTTCAGAGGGTGTAGCAACACAGTATGTTCCAACACTGCTTTTATACAGACAGAGGGTTTGTAACTAATCAACAAAAGTTGGGACACCTGTAGGAATTGTTTGCATCAACTTTCAAGGCTTAATTTACTTCCATTGCTGCAGAACAGCCGCAGTTGCTAACCCATTATTTGTTCCCTGACAAGGGACTTTTTTCACAACTCTGAAATTTCATTATTTTTCAGTTTTTGGTAACCCAAACTTTTCTTTTAAACCTCTGGCAGTTTAAAGCTAAGCCTTGTACCATTTCAGGTTATTCACATGACATGAACTGCTTAAATTTCAGAAAAAACTGAAAAATGGGAGTGTTCTAAAACTTTCGACTCGTGGAGTGTATATATATGTGTATATATATATATATATATATATACATATATACATATATATATATATATACATATATATACATATATATGTGTATATATATATATATATATATATATGTATATATGTATATATATATATATGTATATATGTATATATATATATATATATATATATATATATATGTATATATATATATGTATATATATATGTATATATATATGTATATATATATATATATATATATATATATATATATATATATATATATATATATATATATATATATATATATATATATATATATATATATATATATATATATATATATATATATATATATATATATATGTATATATATATATATGTATACCTTGTGTTGGCGCAGTGGTTAGGGTAGCGGCTTGGGATCCAAAAGGTCCTGAGTTCAAGCCCCGTTGGGCCACTGAATTAATACACCAGGGGGTTGACTCAGCCTGTCATCCTTCCGAGGTCGGCGAAATGAGTACCAGTATACTGGTCCGGTGTATACCCCGGTGAAAATAGGTGTACCATATCCCTGTGTCGTAAGAGGCGACCAGGGTTGCGCCAGGAAGGGCATCCGGCGTAAACCATGTGCCAAATCACCATGCGGATCATACGGATGATCCGCTGTGGCGACCCCAGCGGGAGCAGCCGAAAGAAGAAGATATATATATATATATATATATATATATATATATATATATATATATATATATATATATATATATATATATATATATATAAATATATGTCCTAGAAATTCATCTTTTTGGTTATATAAATATGCTGAATATAACTCATTGCGATGTTTGAAATAAGGACTACAAGTATTACAACAAACACTTACAATCATGCAAACACAAACACAATATATTTCAACTAATCCAACCAGTAGAGCAAGAAAAACAACATTGTGATATGCTTCAAGGACTTGTTACAAGAGTCATATTCAATCATGCAAATACAAAAAAACACTCAGAAGATACAGCTGAGTTTGTTATTGAAAAAACTGATGTGGCATGAAAGATCATATAAAAATAAGAATTTTTAGGTTTAAAGAGCCAAAACCAAAATCGGTAACTGAAGCAATTGTGAAAGTTAGTTCAGTTGTTGAAACTTAAATTAACAAGAGCCTGAGGGAATTTAATACCATTAAATTTTATGTGGGAGTATAATTATATTTGACAAAAGAAGACAATAAAATAGACTAGTTGAAAGAAGAAACACGTTTTATGAGAACAAACCCTCATTTCATTTCTTCATTTCAAGGTTTCCAAGATTAGAATGTTGATGATAAACTTCAGAGGTATGAAATAGATGTCAATGATAACACAGAAGGATGCGGATTTACATTGGGAAAATCATTTTCTTAGACATACACAACTTGAAATCAGATCCTCTTAAAGCTTCTTCCGATATTAATGTGCCAAGAGTAATAATACTTAAAAAACAGTTGTTAATATTCAAAGCAATGACAATAAATGCTTCCTCTGGGCTGTTCTTGCTCACCACCCCCCCCCTACAATGGAAACCACAATGAATATTTCTAATGAAGTTAAAGGATATCTCTAACTTTGAGAAAATGAACAATCTCTCTGTTTATTTACAGTCATGCGCCACTTAACGACGGGGTTACGTTCTGAGAAACGTGTCGTTAAGCGACGTCGTCATTGTGCGAACATCATTTTTTTTTTCATTTTCGTTTTCGAACATCGTACTTTCACAAAACTACACACCTAGGCTATATGGTGTAGCCTATTGCTCCTCGGATTCAAACCTGTACAGCATGTTATTGTACTGAATACTGTCGGCAATTGTAACACACATCCAAGAGAGACGGAAGACACGTTAGTTTTACCTTTGTGCTGTTCATGACGGTCATCGGTGTTGTTAGGAGCAGCTTACAATCTCTTCTCGCTTCGATTATAGAAAGGTGAATAAATAGCATTTCAATTTTATAAATACGTAATCATTGCATTGAGGTTATAATTTACAAATGAAGAAACGAGCACCTGTCAATTGTGATATATATTTTCGGAACAGTGCGATTGTTTTAACAACATAAAAAGCTGCACTAAAAATGAATTGGTGTTTTAATTTCGACTAACAAGAACGATTTATTCGCGTAATTCTTCAATTCAAAGGTAATTTACTTGCTTGAAGGTAAACGTGGAAACATTGGTTCAGTTTTTAAGCCGATTTCCTTGAATCCCGATTTAGCACGATCCTGTTTTTTTCGCGATGACATTTTATGGACCTCAATGATTGCATTATAACAGGGCCACACTGTCGTTTATTATCATTATGAGGTATTATGTGCTGTACAGCGTACATAAATGTAAGTGCTATTTTTATACAATTGGTAGCGCTACGTCGGTTACATCACTCGGCGATAGGAATTTTTCAGCTACATTTTTTTTTAATTATTTTTTTTTTCAGAGCTGGCAGATCCGTCGTATATGCGATCCGTCGTTGCCCGGAACGTCGTTAAGCGGCGCATGACTGTATTTGGACTTACAGATACCAACAACATTAAAATATTTAAAATTTCAAATAACTGTAAAAATGAAATGCACATTGTTGACCTTCTGTACTATAGTTCAGAGGAAAATTCACATTATGCTTACATCAAAAATTATCAACATTGACTACTTCTCAAGCATACAATTGAACATATCCTTGTAAGCGATGTCTCAACTTCTTTCACACAAAAGAAAAATGAGAACAACATTCAATATATCACTGAAACCAAAAATGAAGTGCAAACAAAAAGCCAAAAGTGGATTCAGTGGTAGATTTCAATGATATAAATAATTCAATAAAGCATCAATTCGTGATATGTGCCAACTTTGAAAGCATTCTCGAAAAGATAGATACTACTTCTTCAAATACAAATCAATCCTACACCAAACCATATCAAAAGCATACTCCTTGTGGGTGCTGTTATTATATGAAATCATCTGTTGGAGAGCAGTATAATATATTAGAAATGTACAGAGGAGAAGAATACCCCTCAAGAGTTTGGAAAATAATTGGAAAATGATTGTATACAACTAACAGAAGTACTGCAAAATACTTAAAAACCAATGAAATTAACACAAGATGAGGAAGAAGAGTTTAAGAACTCCAACATTTGTTATCTTTGTCAAGATGTAATCAGGAAAGAGTTAAAAGTTAGAGACCATTGGCATATTACTGGTAAATATATAGAACCTGCTCATCAAAGTTGTAATCTCAATTTTAAACTCCCTGCTTTCATTCTGGTCTTTCTTCACAACAACGTCAACTATGACACATATTTATTCATAAGCGAACTTTCAAAGACACCTGGGGATATGTTTGTCATTCCTACTCCAGTCCAGAAGTACATCTCATTTACAAAATCAATCCCAACAACTCACAAAACTAATATTATATTTCTAGATTCATTCAAATTTATGCCAAGTAATTTATCCACATTAGCATCAAGTCATAAAGCATATCCAAATCTCCAATATAATTTCCTAAATGAAGAGGAAACAAACCTAATGTCAACTGAAGCAAGCACAGTTGAACTCTTATCATGAAAGGGTGTTTACCCATAATGATTATGTGGCCAACTTTGGAATATTTGAGGAAATGCAACTCCCTTCAAAGGAAAGCTTCTACAATGAGCTGAATAAAACTCATATTAGTGATGAAGACTATCAACATGCACAAAATATCTGGGAAAATTTTAATCTCAGTGAATATCATGACTTGTATCTTAAGACTGATGTTTTGTTATTAGCTGATGTATTTGAAGCATTCAGAAATGTCTGTCAGATTATGAATTGATATGAATTAGACCCTGTTCATCGTGAAACAGCTCCTAATCCAGCTTGGAATGCTCTGCTGAAGATGACTAAACAACCTCTCAAATTAATTTCTGATATAGATATGCTGTTGATGATACAGGAAGCTAAAATAGGAGAAATATCACGTCTGTTCAAAAAGATATGCTGAAGCAAACAAGAAATATATCTCTGATTATGATGCTTTGAAAGATAGTTCTTATTTGATGTATTATGATGCTTACAATTTCTACTGATAGGAGATGTCTCAAGCTCTACCATATGGAGGCTTCAAACAGGTACAGAAAAAGAATTATGAACAAATATTTTAAAATATCATTATCTCAACCCAGTAAGAATTGGATGAAGCAAAAGTTGAATATTACTTTGAAGTGGATTAAAAATATCCTGAAGAACACAATGCTCACAAATACTTACCATATGCTCCCAATGAAGAAAAATTAAAAAATAATGGCTCAGCGATTATCAACAATCATTTCTTACTTGCTGGTGGTGGTCATATGGCAGCTTAGCTGCCGGGGTAGCTATCATTTCTTGAAGCGTGACTGTGTCGCTGATGCAGTGCCCCTCTACCAGTACACACACTGGAACTGGTACTCATTTGCCGACCTCAGAAGGATGACAGGCTGAGTCAACCCCCTGGTATATTAATTCAGCAGCTGACGGGGCTTGAACTCAGGACCCTAGGATCCCAAGCTGCCACCCTAACCATTGAACCAACACCAGGCTCCTTCTTACTTGCTCTTCTTGAGCATGGACACCAACAGAAAAGCTTTTAACTCCATTATATGATAAAGCCAATTATGTATTTCACCAAATAAACCTGAGGCAATATATATCAGATGGATTGAGAATCTAGAAAATTCACAAAGTTCTAACGTTGAATCAGTCATTGGTGAAATAAAATATTGACTTCAATACTCAGATGTGAACAGTTGCCAAGACCGACTTTGAGAAAGACGTCTATAAATTAATGAATAATGCTGTATTTGGCAAGACGATGGAAAATGTAAGAAACAGACAAAACATATGACTTACGACATTTTGGAAACAAGTATCTAAATTAATTAATAGACCCAACTTTAAATGAGTGGAGTCATAGAACTTCTGTGCTATTGATATGCAGAAGGAAAGCATTGTGATGGATAAACCTATTTATGTAGGAACATCAGTTCTTGACTTATCCAAGTTGTTGTTGTATGACTCTTTCTACAACAGCTTAAAGAAGAACTATGACAGAAGAGTTTATCTACTTTACATGGATACAAACCGTTTTATATTCGATATCAAGACAGAAGATATTTATGAGGATATGATGAAAGACATAAACATTGATGACACAAGCAGCTATGAAAAAGATAATGGAATATTTTCTCAAAAAAACAAAAACGTTAATAGAAAATTTAAAGATGAGTTGGGAGGGCAGATAATGAGTGGATTTGTAGGATTAAGAGCAAAGTTTTATGCTTACAAGTACAGTGGTTCAAAAAGTGATATAAAGTTGAAAGGGTAAAGACGAATGTAATCAAAAACACTATAAATTCCAAGCATTGTTATGAATGTTTAGTTTTAAAGAAAGAAGGGTAAAGGAAGATGAATAGTATTATAAGTTATAAGTAAGCATCATATACATTCAGAACAAAGAAATAAGAAAGCATTGGGAGAATTTGATGATAAGAGATATATACTGAAGAATGGAATTAATACTTTACCAAACAGAAACAAGTGTTAATACAGAATTTATATTACAAGTTGTTTCCTTCATAAATGAGCCATTACACGTCGGAAGAATTAAATGAATTTTCTGGTGAGGAACTTCGTCCAGAAGACAGATGTGATACTGACAGCTTATCTTCAAATGTTAGTTATGAAAGTAGTTTTATAGATGATGAAGATGCTGATAATCGTTAATACCGTGATTATATATAACATGATGATGAAGCATATATATATAAGCTCATTTGAAAATATGATTTATTAGAGGAAATTATTTTTAAATCTAACGTACCATATAAATTAACACATGCTAAATCCAAGTGATTATACAAGATCCCAAAACTGTTTTGAAGAACTTGAAGGAGACTGCAGAGTCAAATCAATTTGTGAGTTGTCCGATGTGCTTACAGATGGAATTAATCACAGAGTTAGAAGCTTATAAACAGTGTATATTCTGTGATAATATTCTCATTACTCACCTCAAAAATATATAAAGGATCATAATTATTTCAAAATTACACCCAAAATGAATTACCTTACAAGATTGATAAGAGAAATGAATATAAAGTATGAGGGTGAGAATACACCTTTCCTAGCAATGGACGAGATTGATAAAATTTGGTTGATGTTCCACAGATTAAGGATATATATTGTTACGAATTCTCGCCCGCCGGCATGCGAACGACCGCGTTTAACCGAATCGCGGCCGCTTCGCCCACCGAACTTGCAATTCAGTCGCGACTTTCCGGAACAACGCCGAAAACCAGTCACGGTGTGCTCCAAGCACACCACAACCTTGTCCACACTCTACCCGCGCTGCAGGGCCGATCGCCAAATAATCGATTTACCTAATTATTCGCGTGGGTAAATTACCGAGAGATTGTACCTCAGCGAGGCCTGCTTGGACACGAGCCACTTAAGCAGCTCGCTCCGTTTTGGGATAACCGAACGGGGTATTATCGCGAGGCCTCGCTGGACCCAATTCTATTATCGGCGATTAAAAAGCCCGCTTTTATTCCGAAATGAAATACGGCAGTTCAATGGAGGGAAAATGACGCGACGAACAGGTAAACATTCAAACAAGCACATTTATTCACACACTTATGCAGTCAGGTATTCATGCAGGCACGTATACAAGCATGCACATATGCAATTATACAGCCAACAAAAACAATGCAAAGGAACTACGACCGTTTATTTATTCTTCACACACTTATACACAGTTCTACTTAACGGACTCGGCGCCACAACTTTCAGACAAAGAAAAGCAAGGAAAAACCCCCTCAAAGACAAGGGGGTAGACTGGACCTCTCGTGGTCTTAATACCACGGAGCCGTGTAGACCGCAGAGGCTCCACGAGACCGGGCTGGCTACCTTCACCTCGCTGGGGCGACCCGCGCCGTCCCATCTCCTCGACCCACGGTAAGGCACGACTCGGCAAGTGGCCACGACCTCCAGACAGAGACCTCGACCCTCTCGACCTCCAAAAAGACGTCCTTCTCCTCAGCTCCAAAAAAGACCTCGAGAGAGACTCCCAACAACCGACAGACCTTCTCCTCAGCTCGTCCTTTATACCCACGCGTGGATCGCCCCTCCCTACTTCCAGCACGCGTAGGAAACTTCCAGAAATTCGGGGTTGTTGCCGCCAAGGGAGTGTGGCGCCAGGGCCGTTATTCGCCAAAAATCAGGCCCTCCTTTACTTCAACTTTGAACCCTGGCCCGATTCACCCCTCCCCCCGTCCCGGCGCGCGGGAAAGCAAGAAAGAAGGGGGAGGGGAAATCCCAGTGTTATCGGAACTTCTCTCCTCGGCGCTGTGGTTCTGCCCGCACTCCGCGGGGACAACGGGTTTTCCTACCGTTGCCTTTGTTTCCTTTCTTGGTGAGTATCCGTGGTGTAGATGTTATTCGATGTGGAGAGGTTAGTGGTGTGGTTGTTGAAATGCGGTTGTGGAGAAGGTGAGGCTGGCGTTCGTGGTGGTCGTAAGGGTGGTGTGGTTGGGCGGTTGACGAGAAGGTGGGGTGCTGATCGTGGTTATTGTGGGTTGGTGGCTGTTCGTTGTCTGTGGGGATGTTGGCGGTTGATGAGAAGGTGGTGGTGGTGATCGTGGTTGTTGTGGTTGGTGGCGCTTTGTGGTGGTAGTAATGGCGGTTGGTCCAACATAACGATAGTAAAAGAAAAACGCTATCTCAAAGATCACAGCCCGGGTCACACGAATAAATCCCTTTAGACAACGGTGGGGAAATCTATCTGAACAAAGACTTATCAGCATAACTGAACTAAGGACCTATATGGTGCTCTGTGAATTTCCACATCCGTAACAATATTATTCATGACTTTCATTTTATGGAAATCATCAACACAAGATATTAGTGTTACGGTTGTGGAAATTCGCATTACACCATAAAGAGTCCTCAGGTGAGATATATCGGTAAGTTCATGTGTCGTTAGCCCAAACCCGTTATATAGAGGGAATATGTGTGATTCATCTGGGCTGCGATGCTTTGAGTTAGCCATTTTTTCTTTGTCAATTGTTATTTTCGACCATTAATCCCCCAACAACTCAAACACCACCACCTTCGCCTCTTTACCTCCACAACTCCATCCCGCAAACATTGCTTCACCACCATTCTCAAACGACGCCCGCCAACAACCAAACTCCCACCACCTCCGCCTTTCTACCACACGTCGTGCCATGGGCTGTGAATGCGTTCCTTTCGCTTCAAAAAGCGGATCAGGAATGCTTCACGCCCCCTTTTCCTCCGTCCAATGGGCAAGCGTCGGGCGGTATTGCCCCGCCTCAAAGCGCGATGAACGTGGATTCTTCAAGAGCAGAATTCGGATCCAAAAGGCTTCACGCCCCCTTTTTGCCCGACCAATGGCTGAACAGAGGGTGGCGTGGCCCCGCCTCCAATCGCGTTTTGATCCGAATTTGCATATAGGCTCCTCCTGAGGCCTATAATGATGCGAGCGCAAGGCGACTCGCGCGGAGTTGGAGGGGAGTTGGAGGGGAGTTGGAGGGGAGTTGGAGGGGAGTTGGAGGGGAGTTGGAGGGGAGTTGGAGAGGAGTTGGAGGGGAGTTGGAGGGGAGTTGGAGAGGAGTTGGAGAGGAGTTGGAGAGGAGTTGGAGAGGAGTTGGAGAGGAGTTGGAGAGGAGTTGGAGAGGAGTTGGAGAGGAGTTGCAAGGAGTTGGAGGGGAGTTGCAGGGAAGTTGGAGAGAGTTGGAGTTCGCATGGTTCGGTTGCAGGCGGCTGGTCGAGTTCAAGTTCAAGTCAAGGGAAGACGGCGGTCGGCAACGAGGTTGCGGTGTGGGGGTCGCTCAACTCGTTGCGGGGTCCAAGCCAGCCAGCCATTCCCCTCTCCCTGAGCATCAGCGATTTCCCCCCTCCCCACCCCATCCATGCTGAGATAGTGACGGGGGGGCCCCATTCCTCCCCCACCCTAAACGTGGTGCCAACAAAACCGCTCGCGCGGAGCACGCCCGAGAGGACTCTCCGACCACGCGAGGGGCACGGAGTCGGGGCGCAGCTGCGCGAACATTGCGGCTTGCCCGCCATCGCGTCACGAGGACGCGGGTAAGACCTTCCCGGTCTCGTGGACCTGGCCGATCCTCCAGGATCCACGTACATTTGGTCTACGGACCTGTCTGCCTCCTTGCCTATGAGGTTGGCTTTCTTTTTTTCGGGTTGAATGCATGCTGTGGTGTCATGTCCAATAAGTAGAACTGCTTAAGTGTCTGTGCCTGTACATTTCCCCTTTTATTCAGTGTAACTCTTTCCATTGCATTTGCTTTTGTTGCATGACTGTATGGCTGTATATACGTGCTTGTCTGTGTGTGAATAAATGTGCTTACTTGTTGAACTGTTTTCCCGCTTTGCTTCGTCTCCTTCCTTTTATTGAATCTCCATCTTGCATCACGTAAGGGATTGATAGTGGGTTTAAAACGCCCGGTAATTAATCGGAACCGTCAAGGCCGACGATAACTCCGCTCGGTTATCCCTGTAATACGGAACGAACCGCTTAAGCGTTTCATGTCCGGAGTCGGCCTGTGGCGTGGTACGATTGCCCGGTCGACCACTCGCGCAGGTACTTAGGTAGGTCGAATTTGGCGAGCAACCCTATCCTGCACGGGTGGGCAATTGGCATGATCGTGGTGAGGTTAAACCCCCACCCGTGACTGGCTCCGGGCGGTAGTTCCCGGAGGGTCACGACTGAATTGTCTGTTCCGGTGGACGAGGCGGCCGCTTTTGGCTACACGCGGTCGATCGCACGCCGGCGGGCGCGAATTCGCAACAATATATAAATATATATATATATATATATATATATATATATATATATATATATATATATATATATATATATATATATACATAATAATTGATTATTTCGCAATCAAGCCTGAACTTTATATAAACTATAGAGTTTAGTTTATAAACTATCGAGTTTCAAATAAAACTTGTAAAAAAATTAGATGATTTATTTTCCGAATACATAAATGAATGATTTTTTACCTGTATGGGAAAGTAAGATAAAATTTAACAAGCCGGTAGGCGACATGGCTACTTGCTCTTGATGGAAAGCTGGCCGACGCGACTAGCCGATATTCATGCACATGCTATCAATCAATTTAGCACAATAAATATGATTATCACAGCCATCTTAGTTTGCGCCAAAAACCCGCCTTGTGAAATTTCAGGCATGTTTCCAAAGAGACTCTAACAAATGGCAGCCCTGGTAATTCCATTAATCTATTCGCTAAAGATTTTATTTTTTTATATGATGCTGTGAGACATTCTCCTTGGGCACAAAAAAACAGGTCCCTCGGAGGTCCAGTTTTGGAGGTATTGATTTTTTTTTGTACAGTCCACAATAAGTGTACGATGTACGATAAAGTATTTTAGCTGTTGCTAAGCAACGGAGATGTGCATAGCAACCATTCATTTTTGTGTACATGCTAGCCAGATTGTACACATTTCACCCAAGTTTCATCAAAATCAGACTTTCTCAGAGATATTCGCAATTAACCGTTTCTGAAATGTTCGACATGTACTCACCCAAAACCTATCTCCTCCTACAAATATTTTTTGTTAGGGCTGCAAATTGGCATAAAGGGAGCGAGATAGATTACGCACAGAACTCTAAGCTTCAATTTTTCGATTTTTTTTTTCGATTTTTTGACCACTTTAAAGGGCCGTTGCTATGCCGTTGCTAGGGCCTGGGGTCCCATATTCGAAAGCACATGATTCCCAGAAATATTGGTCCTACCTCCCAAATTTCATTGGAATCAGTTGAGTGGTTTAGCCCCGAGGCTTGACCAAAGTTTCGCGGACAGACAGACAGATGGAAATGTCCAGAATAAGGGTGCTCTTAGAGCAGCCAACAACCACAAAAATATACCAAATTCATAAAGATGTCTAATCGTTGGTTCAAGCGGATGTGGAAAAACTTGTTTACTCTTAAAGATGCTCCTTACTCCAACCTTTTTGAATTATGAGAAGTTAATAATTTTCCCAAAGTCAAGTTTTCAACATGAGTATCAATTGCTCTCACAAGGTTTTAATGCAGGTCTTCAAAAAGAAGACATTATCAGTTCATTTAAACTTCAATACAAAATAAATGATTATAACATTGAAGAAATAATACAACTATTTTGTTATACTCAGAAATGTAAAAAGAAAACCACTCCTTCAGTATCTTGTAATCTTTGTGATAATATGGATGATATAACTTCAACCCAAGATTTGGATATATCAAAAAAGAATCTTATTATATTTTTATTTCATGATTGCGTAAATGAGAGAATCATAACAGTTCTGGATAGCTTCTACACCAGAGGGAGACATTCTTTTTGAAAATACATTTATCTTAGCCAATTATACTTTCAACTCCCTCGTCACTTGATAATTAATAATGCTCATACTTTTATTTTATTCAAGCTAAATTCAATAGATACAAATAATTTTTTGGAGAGACAATTGTCAACATTATGCAGTAAATGGGAATTTGAGGATTATATGAAACACACACCTGGAAAATATAAATATATTGTAGTCAAACAAGATGAGATGCTGAAGGATATTTTTCAATAACTAAATGCAGAAAATGTAAGCAAATTAAAGAGCTAGAAGATTTAAGGAACATCAGAAGTTCGTTTCAAAAGTTGTAAAGCAACAAAAGTTGTAAAGCAAGGAAACCCAGAAGTTAGTTTCTCCTTCAATGGAGAAATTATATCTATCAGAATTCACCTTCGTGAAGTTTTCAAAAAAATAAATACAATGGTTATTCGGAGGAAACACAAGAAAATATAAAATTATTAACTAGAACGGGCACTCGGTAGAGCGCATACCTTCGCCGCCGCAACTTTTTTCCGGGCACATTTGAAAAACGTCCATGACGTCACAACCGTCAGTTCGATTGACGTCTAATTTGGTGTGTAACCTCCTTGAAGGCAGTCCAACAAAATGGAATGATAAACACTGAATAATTAAAAAGTTGAAAAATGACGTCATCTTGTGACGTCATTTAGACGCACTTCCGATGATGTTACGTCAAATCCGACACTACATATCTGAAAGGTATCTCGTCATGGAACAATATGGCGGTGGTTGCATGTCGATAGCTGTATTATGAAGGAAGTTATGCTCAAAAGTGTTTTTGACCTTTTCATGACCTTGACCTTGACCTTTGACCCGATCGCTCCCAAAACCTAACCAAATCGTCCTTGGATACTCATGAATCATCCCACCAAATTTCATGCAATTCGGTTTAATACTATCTGAGTTATGCGAATAACAAACAAACACACATATTCACAAATAAATAAATACACAGCGACCAAAACATAACCTTTCGCAGAATGCGATGGTAATAAAGATGGGGATGGGATGTTCCTTTCACCATACAATAAGAGGAGGACATTGGGACCATACTCTGTGCAGAGCATTGGTGCTGCTTAAGCAGTCTCCTTGGCTATTGGGCACAATCCTGGAAGGGTCGCCACTCCGACACAGTATACCAGCATGCTGGCACTCATTTTGCCGACCTTGGAAGGATGTCAGGCCGAGTTTACCCCACCTGGTATTAATTCAACAGCTGAAGGGGATTTGAACTCAAGACCCAAGGATCCAAAGCCCAACACCCTAACCATTAAGCCAACAGCAGGCATAAGCCTGCATCACCCGGTGTTCTCAGGCGATCTCCCATCCAGGTACTAACCAGGACCGAACCTGTTTAGCTTCCGAGATCGGACGTATTCAGGGTGGTATGGTCGTAGGCATACAATAAGGGTGATGGTATTAGCTTGGTAGATGATACTATAAACCGAAGAGCCAACGGGGTGTAGGACATCAATTTAGAAATTAAGGAGATGAGATAATTGATACTTTAATGGGAATAGGTTCAACAATTCTCAAACATAAAGACCTAATAGGCTCAACCGCTTCTGCCATGGGAAGTGTTGCGGGTACTATACAAAGTATAAAAGATGCCCAAAAGGAATCTTCTACATTACAAGCAATCAAAGAAATTAAGAAAGGCAAAACTCCAATTGTCTCCCCAAGAAAGAAAGAAAAGAATTCAAATATTAGGGCCGAAACACGTCGAGGTAATGATTAACGTACCCGAAACTTATTTATAACCTTTGAGTAACGTGTTGTAGGTACGTTACACGATCGTTGACACACGTTGTGGCACGTTATGCGATCGTTGACACATGTCGAGGCACGTTACTTGTAAGTTACTCATAAGTCGAAACACGTCGAAGTAATGCTTAGCGTACCCAAAATTTATTTCTAACCTTTGAGTAACGTGCTTTGAACCTATGTGTAACGTACCTCCAACGCATATTGACGGATGTAGACGTATTTGATTGACGTCTTCCGGCCGACCACAGAACTTACTGAATGTGTTTCTAATTTACAGCTCCCGTATAATGGCGTATTGGCAGCATTTAAAAAAAACAATAACTTCCGATATTTCGTCACATGCAGTTACGTCACGTCCGATTGCCTCTTCAGTTTGCTCATGTCTTATTCTTAGTTCCTCCTCTGTGAATATTTTCTGTTTGAGGATATTGTCACGTCGATGTCAAAACTTAAAAGCAAATGTTGGAATATATTTTAAAATTTGTGATAGACTAAAAAAAAATTAATAAAATAAACTAACAACAACATTAACTTCAGATATTTCGTCACGTGCCTTCACGGAGCCAAGGAGAAAAAAAGAAAATGTTCCTTGACGGAGAAAATAAGTTTCAGGTATGCTAAACATTACCTCGACGTGTTTCGACCTATGAGTAACTTACAAGGAACTTGTGTCGACGTGTGTCAACGATCGCATATCGTGCCTACAACTTATTCCCAGCGTAGCGGAACGTGTGAGCCATATGGCGAGTACGTCGTAAAATTTTCAGCATGCTTGAAATTTCACGACGTACTAAACGTACCATGAAATATGACAGTGTACTTCATCGTTTTTCAGCATGCTCTTAACGTATACACAACTTACCCATACCGTATTCGACGTGTGCCAGCGTTTTAGACACATTTTTCATAGGTCGGCAGACGCTGGCTAAATCGTCAAGGTGTGACTGCGTGGTTGACACTTCCAATTCTCATGCGGTTATGATTTAAATTTGCATGCGGCAGGTTTTTAACAGGCTACGCCACGAGTTCGTCGGCGATACGTGCAGCGCGCTATGCCTAAGTTAAACTATCGTTGGGCATAGGTTGTGAACGCCGATAACAGGCTCAGCATTCGTTGGTATAAGTTATCTATAAGACAACGAAACGTTCTGTGCCCATTACTAATATGTTATGCATACGACCAACACGTTATGAA
>NC_140963.1:79557797-79590297 GCF_056783735.1 Eptatretus burgeri | reverse complement strand
ATTCGTCCACCAAGTTTTGTCATAACTCTTCCATAACTTGGGATAAATATGCATTATGAGTGTGAGTGAGCAAATTTGCTGTTCTTTTTATCCTCTCGACCTTCTCTATCCTCTACATCTCGCAACAAACACACGCTCACTCACTCTCAGATCCTTACATGCCTCGAAACAACGAGTGCAAGTGCTGGGCTTTAGCGGAGTGTCTAATGTGGTTCTCAAACGAATAAAGGCAAGTGTTGAAGCTTCTCGAAGCCCCCCCCCCTGCATGATTCCCCATATGACCGGATGCTGCCACAAGAGGGAGAAAGGGTCTGCAAGGGAGGCAAGCTTGAACCTCTGAGAAGTTGGCACAGTTGTCTCCACTAAAGTTGCCGAAGGTGCGCCGGAGTGCGTAGTGGACCCCACGCTTATCTTTCACACCCTCTGTCGCTTCCCCCTCTTCCCAAACTATTTATTTCCTTCCTTTGGGTATCTGGATCCATTTCTGGTATACAGGTGCTAAGTAATTGTTTTAAGGCATTCAAGGGTGGGATTGTTCACGTAAAAGTAATGGGAATGTATACATGTTGTAGATATTTGAATATGCGTTGCTTTTCCCCCCTTTGAATGCATCTGCCAATTTCCCCTTTGAATTCTCCCAACCGCAATTCCTCCCGTCATTTCCCACTCAATTGTTTGTGTTATAATAAAGTGTATGAAAGTTTTGTACTGTGTCTTGACTTATCTTGCTTGGGTTTGATCTTGCGTCGGGCTCTCGGGATGATTGGTCCAAGTACAGAATTGTAGCGGTAGTCCATCGAGTGTGTCATGTGATGTTGGTTCACTCAGCCATTAGGTAGTCACCACTTAGTCGGCGGCACTGTTCCCCATCTGCTTAATTCATCTCGAAGGTACGGTAAACCGACTCAGGGTGCGAAGATCCGGCCTGAAGTGAGTGTTGTCAACAGCGTCCATCATTGTTTTATAGACACGCCGAGTTCAGAGTTATCTGCGAGCACGGCCATCATAATTCATTTTATTTCACCCCAAACTCTTCAGCTTCCTTGTGTTTCTGCGCATGCACTCCGAGAATTTTGGGGCGGATTACATCAATTTGAAAGTGCTGTATTATTGAGTGTCTCGTTCACTTCGCAGATGTATTGTTCGATAATGGTTGAAACAGAATTGCATAATTATAATCCATTATATCCTCTGCTTTATCATGATTGGGATTTATGTATATATTTAACCAACCTTGCTTTCCAAAACAAACACTTGGTGATATACATGTCCAGGGTGTTTCCAAAAGAGTGATGCAACTTTATGTTTATTTACAAAGAAACAGAAACCTCAGGAATGTGAACCAAACATTTCTTGAAAGCTTATTATATGGTATTTTCTTTCACTGATTGCGATTTACAGAAAGTCACTGCTGGAGTTAGTGAGAGCCCAAGGTCTGAAATTGGCATTTACACAAAATCCTTGGAATTGACATTCTCAATGTGTGCCCTTCCACGGTTCAGAAAGGCATTGATCCTGACTCCTGTTCTGTTCTGTCCTATCCAGACAGGACAAGTCCAGACAAGTTCTGTCCAACTTTGCTGTAGGTCTCATGTGGCACTGCCTGGAGGTAGTCTGACACCTCCTGCTTCATTCAGATCATCCAGTGTGGCAGGGCGGTTGGCATAGACACTGCTCATGGCAGCCCCCCTGAACCAGTAGTCCAGAGGGTTCAAGTCTGGGCTATGGGGTGCCCAGTCATGAGTGGTTCCCAGGGCAACGAGGCGGTTTCTAAAGAGCTGCCACAGGAAAATGATGGTGTCACCAGCTGTATGTGGGGGTGCACCATCCTGCATACACCAGGTCATTCTGGGCTGGTTTAGGGTGTCCTTTTGGTCTATATCATTATGGAACTTCTCGAGCATGGCCCGGTAGTGCTCACCATTGATCGTCACCATCCTGCTGTTGTCATTTTCAAACCAGTAAGGCCTTAGCATTCCCCATCTGGCATTGAAGGCGCAGAAGCATGTGACCTTAGGCCCTTTCAGGTACCTCTCAGTGATCTGAGGTGGAGCTGCCCCCCAGAAAATGTTGTTGTGGTTGTTTATGGCACCGCTCAAGTGTAAATGGGCTTCATCATTGAACCAGATCAGGTTGATCCAGTTTGGGTACTGCTCCATCCTGTCACTGAGCCAATTGCACATATCAAGTCTCTTTCTCATGTCATCTTGACTCAGTTTATGCCTAATTGAGATGATGTATGGGAAAAGCTTCAGTTCCTTTGTGAGGATATGCCAGATTGATGTTGGTTTGATGCAAAGCTCCCAGGATCGCCGGAGGTGGGACTTCTTGGGACTGTCCACTGCAGAATCCTGCATGGCATCGATGTTGCCTTGGCTCTTGGTTAATGATGCTGGCCTGCCACTGTTGCCCTTACTCTGGTTGTGCACTGTACCCTTGTGCTCAAAATATTTCACAATACATTTGAATGGCACAACATTCACAATTTGTGAATGGCACAATGGCACGCAATCCATGTTCCGAGGTCGTATTCCTGGCAGAACCTCCGGCGGTTGTCTACATATGATTTAGTCTCATACCGCAGAGCCACAACTTTTCTCTTCTGCTTCACAGTCAATGGCATACTTGAGCTACAGAGCTAGAAATCCCAGGGAACAAACACGATGATAAAACCACCAAACCCAGAAAAGGAAAACGGTACAGGCCAAAAAACAAAGAGATGGCAGGAAATCAAAGTTGTATCAATCTTTGTGAAACACCTTGTACATTGTTTCGTACACGGACAGTACATCATTTACTTGTAAATGCATCTTACTCATGCTCTTTTCAAAGCAGAGTGAAGTGCCTCTTCAACTTAGTTCATACCTCGTTAATGGTAACACAAGGAACAAAATGCAAACGTGATGTGTACACGAAACTACAGTGGCTTTGTCCTACACTGGCTTGTACATTTACTTGAAAACGCCAATTTGTACGCGGCCTGTCTTGATGTACTTACGTATCCCAAGCAATCTCAACGTCCGACTGTTTAAATTCTGGGAGAGCGCATGGCGCAGTGAGGGTTGAGGATTTGGGGAGTGGGGGGGGGGGGGGGTGGAGCAGAGTAATGCCATATTTAGTGTTTAGGTTAATCGATTGGATCGATGTGCATTCATAGATCACTTTGCTTATAAAAAAGTGCGTTCAGGCCAATCCCTCAGAAACAAGAGAACCAAGGGCCGTTTGAAATTGTGACGAGAAGCTCGTGATGTAGTCCACTGTGTACAGCAATGCTCGTGTAACACCTTCCGACTGTATACACACAGCAATGTGCATTTAACATCAGTGTATATTCTGGTGTGTATATTCAGTAAAAATAATTTAACATCCTCATATTAGAATTCTGGTGTTTACATACAGTAATCATCGTTTAACATCCTCATATTAGAATTCTGGTGGTTACATACAGTAATCATAATTTAACATCCTCATATTAGAATTCTGGTGTGTACATACAGTAATACTCATATAACATCCTCATATTAGAATTCTGGTTTTTACATACAGTAATCATCATTTAACATCCTCATATTAGAATTCTGGTGTTTACATACAGTAATCATCATTTAACATCCTCATATTAGAATTCTGGTGTTTACATACAGTGATAATAATTTAACATCCTCATTTTAGAATTCTGGTGTTTACATACAGTAATCATCGTTTAACATCCTCATATTATAATTCTGGTGTGTACATACAGTAATCATCATTTAACATCCTCATATTAGAATTCTGGTGTTAACATACAGTAATCATCATTTAACATCCTCATATTAGAATTCTGGTGTGTACATACAGTAATACTCATATAACATCCTCATATTAGAATTCTGGTGTTTACATACAGTAATCATCATTTAACATCCTCATATTAGAATTCTGGTGTTTACATACAGTGATAATAATTTAACATCCTCATATTAGAATTCTGGTGTGTACATACAGTAATACTCATATAACATCCTCATATTAGAATTCTGGTGTTTACATACAGTAATCATCATTTAACATCCTCATATTAGAATTCTGGTGTTTACATACAGTGATAATAATTTAACATCCTCATATTAGAATTCTGGTGTGTACATACAGTAATAATCATATAACATCCTCATATTAGAATTCTGGTGTTTACATACAGTAATCATCATTTAACATCCTCATATTAGAATTCTGGTGTTTACATACAGTGATAATAATTTAACATCCTCATATTAGAATTCTGGTGTTTACATACAGTAATCATCGTTTAACATCCTCATATTAGAATTCTGGTGTTTATATTCAGTAATCATCATTTAACATCCTCATATTAGAATTCTGGTGTTTACATACAGTAATCATCATTTAACATCCTCATATTAAAATTCTGGTGTTTACATACAGTAATAATAATTTCACATCCTCATATTAGAATTCTGGTGTGTACATACAGCAATCATTATTTAACATCCTCATATTAGAATTCTGGTGTTTACATACAGTAATCATCATTTAACATCCTCATATTAGAATTCTGGTGTTTACATACAGTGATAATAATTTAACATCCTCATATTAGAATTCTGGTGTGTACATACAGTAATACTCATATAACATCCTCATATTAGAATTCTGGTGTTTACATACAGTAATCATCATTTAACATCCTCATATTAGAATTCTGGTGTTTACATACAGTGATAATAATTTAACATCCTCATCTTAGAATTCTGGTGTTTACATACAGTAATCATCGTTTAACATCCTCATATTAGAATTCTGGTGTGTACATACAGTAATCATCATTTAACATCCTCATATTAGAATTCTGGTGTTTACATACAGTAATCATCATTTAACATCCTCATATTAGAATTCTGGTGTTTACATACAGTGATAATAATTTAACATCCTCATATTAGAATTCTGGTGTGTACATACAGTAATACTCAAATAACATCCTCATATTAGAATTCTGGTGTTTACATACAGTAATCATCATTTAACATCCTCATATTAGAATTCTGGTGTTTACATACAGTAATCATCGTTTAACATCCTCATATTAGAATTCTGGTGTGTACATACAGTAATCATCATTTAACATCCTCATATTAGAATTCTGGTATTAACATACAGTAATCATCATTTAACATCCTCATATTATAATTCTGGTGTGCACATCCAGTAATCATCATTTAACATCCTCATATTAGAATTCTGGTGTTTACATGCAGTAATAATAATTTAACATCCTCATATTAGAATTCTGGTGTTTACATACAGTAATAATCACTTCACATCCTCATATTAGAATTCTGGTGTTTATATTCAGTAATCATCATTTAACATCCTCATATTAGAATTCTGGTGTTTACATACAGTAATCATCATTTAACATCCTCATATTAAAATTCTGGTGTTTACATACAGTAATAATAATTTCACATCCTCATATTAGAATTCTGGTGTGTACATACTGCAATCATTATTGAACATCCTCATATTAGAATTCTGGTGTTTACATACAGTAATAATCACTTCACATCCTCATATTAGAATTCTGGTGTTAACATACAGTAATCATCATTTAACATCCTCATATTAGAATTCTGGTGTGTACATACAGTAATACTCATATAACATCCTCATATTAGAATTCTGGTGTTTACATACAGTAATCATCATTTAACATCCTCATATTAGAATTCTGGTGTTTACATACAGTGATAATAATTTAACATCCTCATATTAGAATTCTGGTGTGTACATACAGTAATACTCATATAACATCCTCATATTAGAATTCTGGTGTTTACATACAGTAATCATCATTTAACATCCTCATATTAGAATTCTGGTGTTTACATACAGTGATAATAATTTAACATCCTCATATTAGAATTCTGGTGTGTACATACAGTAATAATCATATAACATCCTCATATTAGAATTCTGGTGTTTACATACAGTAATCATCATTTAACATCCTCATATTAGAATTCTGGTGTTTACATACAGTGATAATAATTTAACATCCACATATTATAATTCTGGTGTTTACATACAGTAATCATCGTTTAACATCCTCATATTAGAATTCTGGTGTTTATATTCAGTAATCATCATTTAACATCCTCATATTAGAATTCTGGTGTTTACATACAGTAATCATCATTTAACATCCTCATATTAAAATTCTGGTGTTTACATACAGTAATAATAATTTCACATCCTCATATTAGAATTCTGGTGTGTACATACAGCAATCATTATTTAACATCCTCATATTAGAATTCTGGTGTTTACATACAGTAATCATCATTTAACATCCTCATATTAGAATTCTGGTGTTTACATACAGTGATAATAATTTAACATCCTCATATTAGAATTCTGGTGTGTACATACAGTAATACTCATATAACATCCTCATATTAGAATTCTGGTGTTTACATACAGTAATCATCATTTAACATCCTCATATTAGAATTCTGGTGTTTACATACAGTGATAATAATTTAACATCCTCATCTTAGAATTCTGGTGTTTACATACAGTAATCATCGTTTAACATCCTCATATTAGAATTCTGGTGTGTACATACAGTAATCATCATTTAACATCCTCATATTAGAATTCTGGTGTTTACATACAGTAATCATCATTTAACATCCTCATATTAGAATTCTGGTGTTTACATACAGTGATAATAATTTAACATCCTCATATTAGAATTCTGGTGTGTACATACAGTAATACTCAAATTACATCCTCATATTAGAATTCTGGTGTTTACATACAGTAATCATCATTTAACATCCTCATATTAGAATTCTGGTGTTTACATACAGTAATCATCGTTTAACATCCTCATATTAGAATTCTGGTGTGTACATACAGTAATCATCATTTAACATCCTCATATTAGAATTCTGGTATTAACATACAGTAATCATCATTTAACATCCTCATATTATAATTCTGGTGTGCACATCCAGTAATCATCATTTAACATCCTCATATTAGAATTCTGGTGTTTACATGCAGTAATAATAATTTAACATCCTCATATTAGAATTCTGGTGTTTACATACAGTAATAATCACTTCACATCCTCATATTAGAATTCTGGTGTTTATATTCAGTAATCATCATTTAACATCCTCATATTAGAATTCTGGTGTTTACATACAGTAATCATCATTTAACATCCTCATATTAAAATTCTGGTGTTTACATACAGTAATAATAATTTCACATCCTCATATTAGAATTCTGGTGTGTACATACTGCAATCATTATTGAACACCTCATATTAGAATTCTGGTGTTTACATACAGTAATAATCACTTCACATCCTCATATTAGAATTCTGGTGTTTACATACAGTCATCATCATTTAACATCCTCATATTAGAATTCTGGTGTGCACATCCAGTAGTCATCATTTCACATCCTCATATTAGAATTCTGGTGTGTACATACAGTCATAATAATTTAACATCCTCATATTAGAATTCTGGTGTTTACATACAGTAATCATCGTTTAACATCCTCATATTAGAATTCTGGTGTTTATATTCAGTAATCATCATTTAACATCCTCATATTAGAATTCTGGTGTTTACATACAGTAATCATCATTTAACATCCTCATATTAGAATTCTGGTGTTTACATACAGTGATAATAATTTAACATCCTCATATTAGAATTCTGGTGTGTACATACAGTAATACTCAAATAACATCCTCATATTAGAATTCTGGTGTGTACATACAGTAATCATCATTTAACATCCTCATATTAGAATTCTGGTATTAACATACAGTAATCATCATTTAACATCCTCATATTATAATTCTGGTGTGCACATCCAGTAATCATCATTTAACATCCTCATATTAGAATTCTGGTGTTTACATGCAGTAATAATAATTTAACATCCTCATATTAGAATTCTGGTGTTTACATACAGTAATAATCACTTCACATCCTCATATTAGAATTCTGGTGTTTATATTCAGTAATCATCATTTAACATCCTCATATTAGAATTCTGGTGTTTTCATACAGTAATCATCATTTAACATCCTCATATTAGAATTCTGGTGTTTTCATACAGTAATCATCATTTCACATCCTCATATTAGAATTCTGGTGTTTACATACAGTAATCATCATTTAACATCCTCATATTAGAATTCTGGTGTTTACATACAGTAATAATAATTTCACATCCTCATATTAGAATTCTGGTGTGTACATACTGCAATCATTATTTAACATCCTCATATTAGAACTCTGGTGTTTACATACAGTAATAATCACTTCACATCCTCATATTAGAATTCTGGTGTTTACATACAGTAATCATCATTTAACATCCTCATATTAGAATTCTGGTGTGCACATCCAGTAGTCATCATTTAACATCCTCATATTAGAATTCTGGTGTGTACATACAGTCATAATAATTTCACATCCTCATATTAGAATTCTGGTGTTTACATTCAGTAATCATCGTTTAACATCCTCATATTAGAATTCTGGTGTTTATATTCAGTAATCATCATTTAACATCCTCATATTAGAATTCTGGTGTTTACATACAGTAATCATCATTTAACATCCTCATATTAAAATTCTGGTGTTTACATACAGTAATAATAATTTCACATCCTCATATTAGAATTCTGGTGTGTACATACAGCAATCATTATTTAACATCCTCATATTAGAATTCTGGTGTTTACATACAGTAATAATCACTTCACATCCTCATATTAGAATTCTGGTGTTTACATACAGTAATCATCATTTAACATCCTCATATTAGAATTCTGGTGTTTACATACAGTGATAATAATTTAACATCCTCATATTAGAATTCTGGTGTTTACATACAGTAATCATCGTTTAACATCCTCATATTAGAATTCTGGTGTTTATATTCAGTAATCATCATTAAACATCCTCATATTAGAATTCTGGTGTTTACATACAGTAATCATCATTTAACATCCTCATATTAAAATTCTGGTGTTTACATACAGTAATAATAATTTCACATCCTCATATTAGAATTCTGGTGTTTACATACAGTAATCATCATTTAACATCCTCATATTAGAATTCTGGTGTTTACATACAGTGATAATAATTTAACATCCTCATATTAGAATTCTGGTGTGTACATGCAGTAATACTCATATAACATCCTCATATTAGAATTCTGGTGTTTACATACAGTAATCATCATTTAACATCCTCATATTAGAATTCTGGTGTTTACATACAGTGATAATAATTTAACATCCTCATATTAGAATTCTGGTGTGTACATACAGTAATACTCAAATAACATCCTCATATTAGAATTCTGGTGTTTACATACAGTAATCATCATTTAACATCCTCATATTAGAATTCTGGTGTTTACATACAGTAATCATCGTTTAACATCCTCATATTAGAATTCTGGTGTGTACATACAGTAATCATCATTTAACATCCTCATATTAGAATTCTGGTGTTAACATACAGTAATCATCATTTAACATCCTCATATTATAATTCTGGTGTGCACATCCAGTAATCATCATTTAACATCCTCATATTAGAATTCTGGTGTTTACATGCAGTAATAATAATTTAACATCCTCATATTAGAATTCTGGTGTTTACATACAGTAATAATCACTTCACATCCTCATATTAGATTTCTGGTGTTTATATTCAGTAATCATCATTTAACATCCTCATATTAGAATTCTGGTGTTTACATACAGTAATCATCATTTAACATCCTCATATTAAAATTCTGGTGTTTACATACAGTAATAATAATTTCACATCCTCATATTAGAATTCTGGTGTGTACATACAGTAATACTCAAATAACATCCTCATATTAGAATTCTGGTGTTTACATACAGTAATAATCACTTCACATCCTCATATTAGAATTCTGGTGTTTACATACAGTCATCATCATTTAACATCCTCATATTAGAATTCTGGTGTGCACATCCAGTAGTCATCATTTAACATCCTCATATTAGAATTCTGGTGTGTACATACAGTAATAATAATTTCACATCCTCATATTAGAATTCTGGTGTTTACATTCAGTAATCATCGTTTGACATCCTCATATTAGAATTCTTGTGTTTACATACAGTAATCATTTAACATCCTCATATTAGAATTCTGGTGTTTACATACAGTGATAATAATTTCACATCCTCATATTAGAATTCTGGTGTGTACATACAGCAATCATTATTTAACATCCTCATATTAGAATTCTGGTGTTTACATACAGTAATAATCACTTCACATCCTCATATTAGAATTCTGGTGTGCACATCCAGTAATCATCATTTAACATCCTCATATTAGAATTCTGGTGTGTACATACAGTAATAATAATTTCACATCCTCATATTAGAATTCTGGTGTTTGCATACAGTAATCATCGTTTAACATCCTCATATTAGAATTCTGGTGTGCACATCCAGTAATCATCATTTAACATCCTCATATTAGAATTCTGGTGTGTACATACAGTAATAATAATTTCACATCCTCATATTAGAATTCTTGTGTTTACATACAGTAATCATCATTTGACATCCTCATATTAGAATTCTGGTGTGCACATCCAGTAATCATCATTTAACATCCTCATATTAGAATTCTGGTGTTTAAATACAGTAATAATAATTTCACATCCTCGTCTTAGAATTCTGGTGTGTACATACAGTAATAATCACTTCACATCCTCATATTAGATTTCTGGTGTTTACATACAGTAATCATCATTTAACATCCTCATATTATAATTCTGGTGTGTACATACAGTAATAATAATTTCACATCCTCATATTACAATTCTTGTGTTTACATACAGTAATCATCATTTAACATCCTCATATTAGAATTCTGGTGTGCACATCCAGTAATCATCATTTAACATCCTCATATTAGAATTCTGGTGTTTAAATACAGTAATAATAATTTCACATCCTCGTCTTAGAATTCTGGTGTGTACATACAGTAATAATCACTTCACATCCTCATATTAGATTTCTGGTGTTTACATACAGTAATCATCATTTAACATCCTCATATTAGAATTCTGGTGTTTACATACAGTAATCATCATTTCACATCCTCATATTAGAATATTGATGTAAACATACAGTCATAATATTTTCACATCCTCATATTAGATTTCTGGTGTTTACATACAGTAATAATAATTTCACATCCTCATATTAGAATTCTGGTGTGTACATACAGTAATCATCATTTCACATCCTCATATTACAATTCTGGTGTTTTCATACAGTAATAATAATTTCACATCCTCATATTAGATTTCTGGTGTTTACATGCAGTAATCATCATTTAACATCGTAATATATGAATTCTGGTGTTTACATACAGTAATCATCATTTAGCATACTCATATTAGAATTCTGGTGTTTACATACAGTCATAATAATTTAACATCCTCGTATTAGAATTCTGGTGTTTACATATAGTAATAATAATTTAACATCCTCGTATTAGAATTCTGGTGTTTACATATCGTAATAATAATTTAACATCCTCGTATTAGATTTCTGGTGTATACATACAGTAATAATCCTTTAACATCCTCATATTAGATTTTTGGTAAGCCTGGTGTTGGCTTAGTGGTTAGGGTGGCGGCTTGGGATCCCAGGGTCCTGAGTTCAAGCCCGGTTGGCTGCTGAATTAACACCAGGGGGTTGACTCAGCCTGTCATCCTTCCGAGGTCGGCGAAATGAGTGCCAGTGTACTGGTCCCGGTGTATGCCCCGGTTAGAATAGGTGTACCATATCCCTGTGTGTCGTAAGAGGCGACCAGGGTTGGCGTCAGGATGGGCATCCGGCCATAAAACATTGCCTCAAGAAAAAGCCAAACCCCTGCACAGCAGGGAAAATGGCTGTAAAAATGGTCATTTTATTATTATATTAGATTTTTGGTGTATACGTGCAGCAATAATTAATTATTAAACATCCTCATATTAGAATTCCGGTGTATGCATGCTGTTATATGCATTTGACATCCTCATATTCGAATACTGATATATACATACAGTAATATTCATTTAGCATCCTCATATTAGAATTGTGGTGTGTACATACAGTAATACTCATATAACATCCTCATATTAGAATTGTGGTGTGTACATACAGTTGTATGCATTTGACATCCTCATATTCGAATATTGATGTAAACATACAGTCATAATAATTTAACATCCTCATATTAGAATACTGATGTATACATGCAGTTACAGAAGCTCTGTCTATTTAATACCATAAACCTACACATTTATATTTAATATTCACAATTATTTTTTTTATAAAGATCACATTTATTATTGCTGGTTTATCCTCCTCGTGCCGTTTTGCCCATAACGCTGCCTTTATTGGCTCTGGGTTACAATCCTGGACAGCTCGCCACTGCAAAACAAACACTCGCCTGAAAGCGACAGGAATTTATAATTTTTTGATGGTGCAGCACAGTAATGGCTCGCATACTCTTAGTGTAGGACACCATGGGATCTTTAATGTCCACCAACTAATTCCGGAAAATGAGAGTACCGTTTAACGTCCATCCGAGGGACGGTACACACATTGATGAATCACCCTGTTGATGAAACACTGGAATGACAGTTTATAGCTGGGTCGGGATTCAAACCCAAGCTACACCGTCCAAGGCGAGTGACATTTATTATTAACATAGTTGAATCATCCTAAATTCAATTAGAAAGCATCAGAAAATGCAAATCTGCTTTGTACTCGAACTAAACTTGATGAAAACGAGTTTAAAAAAAATTGTACATTTTATTTATTTGTGTTCTCCACAATCACATAATAAAGGTTTGTTGAAGATTTGATGACAAAAGCTCAATTGGTAAATATGTCTCGGTCTGGACATACACACTTAATGGTAGATTAGTTTACATTTTCCTGGTGTGATGTCTTCCCTTCCCCCATACACCTGCTCCTTTCAATCCTCCCTCCTTCATCCCATTGGTCTGTTACCCCCACCCCCTCTGCTTCTTTCGACAATCCCTCCTTCACCCCATCGGTCTTACCTTCAGCCTTACAGCTGTTTGGTCATCCCTTGGTCCAGCGGTGTGCCTCTCCATTTTCACTCCATTCGCGCATTGCTTAATTGGGCATGTTCGATCTGTCTGTGGTCGTTAATCCTTCATGTCAATCGGATAACCTTCACCGCATGGGACTATTTCCATTCTCACATGCATGTTCGTGGCACGAGATGCGGCGCATTTCCCGTGCGGAGTGCTGTGCAGCACATCCCGCAGGCGGGTACAGTGACGACTGTCCAAATGAATGAATGCTTGTGCGTGAAGGGAGGGGCGGCGGCTGCATTGTGGATCCACCCCCATCGGATGCGCACCAATGAGGAAGAGGCTCGCATGAGCCGAGATGAAAAAAAAAAAAAACATATAAAGGGGAAGAGGGCAGAAGCACACGAGAGGAGATGGAAAATGACGAGACCCTGTGAGAAGAAAAGAGCTCGGAGCTGGTCATCGTCCTTGCGAGAGAAAGCTCGGAGTGGAGAGTGGGACGAAGAGGAAGAAGGAAGAGTACAAAGTACAAGACGGGAAAGAGATATATAAAGGAGGAGAGAGCAGAAGTACAAGTGTATGGGACAGAGTTGCCAAAGAGCTTGTCCTTGTCCTAAAAGCTTGTTCTGTGAGGAACAGAAAGCCCATAATGCAGAGGAGGGCAGCGTGGAAAGCTCATAACAAAGTTTGGTTCGGGGGGAGCTGCTGGACACGATAGCCCAGCAGAACAGAGTTGCTTGCAGCTGGCATATCTGGGATGCTGGGGAGGTCTCACCTACTGGATCTAGGCACCTCAGAGACATGTCTGAGTGTCCCATCGCCACTGCCCATCTTCACCACTCTCTAGTATATTTGGGCCTGCGCAGCCCCGTCAGGTTGTGTGAGGAGAGGAAAAAACATAAAAGGCCCTACTTTTCTTTTCTCCATACTTTACTTTTCTTTTCTTCCCAAGTTTTCTTGTTGTCTTCTTCTTTTCCCCTGTTTGAATGATGGCATTGTGTCCTTTGGATAAATGAGATTGTACAAGAATATGTGTTACTGTTAAATTTGCTCTTTATGTGCCTTTTTCTTTCTTGCTTATAAATACTCATTTTTTTAAATGATTGCTTGTGTGTGGAAATAAATAAATATTTGTTGTTATTTCCAATCTGTCTTGGTTGTCTTTTCCTTTGTTGGTCTGACAGTGTACAAGTATAGTTAGACAGGAAGTTGTACTCCACCTGATTTGCTCTGTTAGCCAGTGCTGCACTTATCTGTTCTACTCGGCAGAAGATCACAGGTGTGGCACTGAGAGTTTGGCCTCAAGATAGGTTGCCATGCCAATAGAAAGGTATTGCGGAAACAAAGAAGCATAACCCTGCTAGGCCGACAGTCTAAGTCAAGCGACTTCGGCTGTGTAAGAACTACAGCCCGTTGGATTGTGGAGTTATCTGTGGTCAGTGGCCACAGGGCCGGGTGTTCAGGAGAAACTTGAGTGCTTCCCCTTGTGGCGAACCTTGAACCCCTGGCCGTAACAATATTCTCCATGGGAGGTCGCTCCTATCCTGAAAATCTGTGGCAATCAGACAAATGGTTGCTGAGGAAAAGCAATGTTCTGTCTGCACTCATTAAAGGAGTACACGGTAGGGTGAAGGGAGTGAGTTTGACCACCCAAAATAGGTATTTGCTCTCTTCTCCGAAAATACATACAGTTTTGATGAAACTTGACCACAACCTTCATCACCTGCGATGTCCCAAAGTTTATCGACCAAATCAAAATCAGCACTCATTAATGTGGTCTATTTTTTATGTAGTATGGGTAAACTTTGGTACATCATGGGTTACATACTTTGGGGGCAACCCCCCCCCCCCGTAAACCGCCTTAAACCCCAATGTTTTTGATGGTGTGAACAAATTTTGGTACATCACGGGTGGTGAAGGTTGTGGTCAAGTTTCATCGGAATTGCATGTGTAGTTTCTGAGAAGAAAGTAACCCCTGTAAAACAGATTTTTTTTTTGGTTATGCCATGAACAAACTTTGGTACATACAGGGTGATGAAGATTCTGGTAAAGTTTCATTAAAATCCTATTTGTCGTTTCAGAGAAGAAGTTCCTTGTATTTGTGGACAAACGGATGACGCGCCATCCCATTAGTTCCCAGAACTACATTCCAGGTGAGATAAACATTATTGTCTAAGGGAATCTGTGGGGGGTTTGAGTGACTGTTGATCCTGATCCAGATGATTTTCAGGATGCACGGTCCTATTTTTGAAGGAATTTATGTGACTGCCATTTTGACACACTTCTGGTCGCATTATCAGCATGAGCTCTGCAATTTAACATCCCTACCCTGGCATAATGTTGAAACCCAAATTTGGAAGCATTCTGAGTGGTGGGTCTGGAGAAGAAGATTTTTGAAGGAATTTACGCGACTGCCATTTTGACACACTTCCAGCCACGTGATCGGCATGGCCTCTACAATTTAACATCAGGACCCTGTCTTAATGTTATGCTACAAATTTGGTCACATTTTGACTGGTGGGTCTGGAGAAAAATATTTTTGAAGGAATTTACGTGATTTTCCCAAAAATGACCAAGTAGGCCATTTTGACACACTTCTGGTCATGTGATCAGCATGACTTCCTTAATTTAACATCCCTACATTGGCCGAACCAAATTTGGTAGCATTATGACTGGTGGGTCTGGAGAAGAAGATTTTTGAAGTAATTTACTCAGTCAGCCATTTTGACATACTTAAAGTCATGTGACTGGAATGAGCTTTGCAATCCCCATTATGAATCAGAAGCGGAACGTTGCTGCCAAATTTCAGCCGGATCCGCCCAGCAGTTTGGCTGAAGTCAAAATAGTAGATGGACAGACAGACGGACGGTGCACGATGACAATACCTTATCTGGAATTCAATTCCAGATAAGCTAATAACTAGAACTGCCACTTTAGAACTGCTGGCAGTGATGATCGGGTCCCAGACGACGTGCTTTACTTAACTAAGTCCATGAGTTCAGGATGTTTATTCAACTCAGCATTTACGACTTTTATCCTGCCATGTTGTTCATCTGTAGATGGAGGTAATATAGAAGCGATGAATATGTCAAATCGTTCGTGTTACTCATCCGGCACTATGTGTCAAGGCCACCAATCTAAAGCAACCGGTCTCAAACACTACCATGGGCAACGAGACATGCCACCAATATGAACTGAGCTGTTGAATGCGGCGCAAAACATCCAAAGAAACTACCATAACCGAGTATTGTGATCCGTCCTGTACCCCATACCCGTCGTAGACAGGTATCTACTAGTTCAAAAAATGAGAGGGTGAGACATTTGGCAATTCAACTATGGGATGAGCTGATAGGCACGAAGCGATATAACTCAGAACTGCAATGTGGCCACTTTGGGTGGGAAGGAAAGAATAACACACTCATGGCAAAAGTTTTCAGTGTTTACAACCAGGACAGCCTGTTTCGATGCAGCGAACAAGACCTTTTTCAAACTAAGACATTCCTTTTATCAATATGTAGGTCGAAAGACTGTCAGGAAATGGGAAACATTCCTGAGCAAATTCCACTATAGTACAAAAATTAAACTTATAAAGTACCAGCAACAATTCAACAATTGAATATAATTGAGAATACATGAATATAATTCTTTTTCTTGCACAACCCTCTTTTTCCTCTCAGGAAAATTAGAATAATTATATTACACATGATCACCATAACCCATTCCTAAAGGAGAAAAGATATCCCTTACACAAGTTCGATCAATAATGGAAGCGAGCACTCATCGGAGAAGAATGCTGGACAACGGCCATTTCAATAGTGTCCCAGTCAGGTTAGTGAGTGTGTCTCCATTTAATTAATGGCCTGTTCATCAGCAGGTGTCACAAATCGAAAAGACATGCTACCCGATGCCATAAGATAAGCGGGTCAGGGTGTAGATATAGCAGCACCCAACGGGAAGCAGTCTAAGCGCTCCTTGAGCTGCAGAGAAGGTAGATCTTGGCAGGTAAGAGCTTGAGCCTGACACTGGGTTGCAGATGACACTGGGTTGAAGGAGATAAAGAGTATTCGAGATGTGAACCCAGAGATCCCAGCCACAGCAAAGTTTGTGGCCTCTTAGCAGCAGTTCATGTAATCAGGTTTGATTCGCCATAGCGAGCTATGCACATTGGAGGCAGCCTCGATTGCTCCATGAGCCCCACCGTACCATTGAACACACGTTGCAGATGACTCACCGTATGGACCTTCAGGGCCTTCGTTGTGCATTGCGCGACCACGGCAAGTTCACGATGTATCTGCAGAGCGGCAATTTGCAAGTGTGGTCAGGGTCGTTCCCCCAGGCAGGCACCATGCAACGGTGACGTTAAGTGTTTGCCTTGCCAGGGTTTGACTTGTCCAACTTTCTCTTCAATGGGTTTTTCTCTTATTTTTTTCTCTAATATGCTCATCTTATCTCCTCAGGAAGGGGTCATGCCATGATCACGTGTTGAATGCCCAATCACCAAAATCTGGGTTCTCCCCATCGTCCATTCTTTCAGTGGAAGTTCTTCCAAAGCTTCATTCGACAAAATTGTATACTGCATGGTTCAACTGCTCTCAACACTCTGAAACAAACAAAATCAAGGTTAAACACTGATTATTAATTCATTTAATCAATAAAATGTAGTGGGCTCATGTATTTCAATAAGGCTGACAAAGGTTCTTTTAGAAGCATCTAACGTACATTACATGTTCTATCAAAATTTACCTTTCTGTTTTTTTTTTTTCGTTTGTTTGTTTGTTTTTGTTTGTTTGTTTGTTTTTGTTTGTTTTTACACCTAAATGGCATGCTAAAATACAAAGAAATCTCAGTTGTATGTATACTCAAAAACAATTATCTCATTCGCTATTTGCAGGTAGAAAGGGCAGCGGTATTTATTCGGGTTCCAATTTGCACAATTCTAGAAAGGCCTCTTCAGTTTGTACCATTAAAGAGAGGGTAATTTCCTCTCAAAGCATGAGGCAATCAGTGAAGGTGCCTTAAGTGAGGGCAATGTTGTAGTAGCATGATTGAAAAGTAATATGCTAACAAATATGTCCAACAAAAATCAACAATTTTTGTCCGCCATCCTCCAAAGATCCCTTTTAATCAAGAAAAATATTCCATCATCTGTATAATAGTTATGAAAGTTAGCTTCTTCTTATTCTTTCATTTTCAATGTGCTCTAATTTGTCGGAGATACAAGTACAACATTCAAACCGAATAAGAGGACAGGCGGACTGTCCCTGCGGAGCAAGTACTAAATCTGCAGCGATTCGATTTTGCACAGTTTATTAATTTATTTACTTATTTATTTTCAGCTATTAAACCTCGCACTTCCGTACTGAGGAAAGATGGTCAAGTCCAAGTCAGTGTTAAAAGTACCTCAACTTACTTAAGTAAATGTACAAGAAGTACCACTTCATCAAAAATCACGCACCTGTCCAATTAATCAGAAAACAAATAAAATATGGAATATTTTAATGCTCCTTGTATCATTTCACGATTTTCAACAATAGAATTCTTACACTCTGACATTGTTAACATTCATTCCTCTCATGCCTTCTGTACGAGGCATGATTCTGGTTTATCTTTTGTTTGTCTTTCCACAAAATATGGAGGCATTTTACTTAAATTACAGTTAGGCCAGTACCAGCGACTAATCAGTTAGAGCGATACAATTACAATACATGGTGCAATTCCTAATTCTGTGAATTGATTTCATAATTGCTGTTGGTCTAGCCATTCTTCCAGCCATTCTGCATTATGCTTTTGTTAATACCATGCCGATTTCCCTCATGTATTGAATTTTTCCTTATAGTTAACTTGTGATTCCTAATATATAATATTGACCAATCTGGCGATCAATTTAATAACATAGACCCTCCTTCAATATTACGTAAGTACAGGTTAGGGTGTTTCACAAAATTTATTTTCACAAAATTTTGCCAGATCGCTTTTTGTCTTGTTCCAATTGGCATTGTAAGCATCTGTACTAAAAATGGAGTCAATTGTTGCACATTTAGGGGTGGCACACTTTTTCACAATGTTGACGTTTTTTCTATTTTCAGGAATAATGGCATCAAGAAAGAAATGTAACTTTCTCGAGAAGCCCCCTCTACCTTCCATTTTAGGAGCTCGCCTTCCCTCAAAGGAGCAAGTGCTACTCCACCTCCTCTATCATATTGAAGAGGGGAAGGCATTATCAAAGGCCACAACAGCAACAATGGATGAAGTAAAGAAGATATGGGAGAGAGCCAGTTTACCGACAATGACGGATGCCAATCTTAGAAAAAAGATCAAGAAGCTGTATGCGGAGGACAAGAAACTAATAAAAGAGAAAAACAGAGAGACGGATGGAGCTCTTTTACGTCGTGAAACTTGGCGAGGGGATCTTCAGGACCTCTTCGGTATTGCTGCAGCAAACATATTCGACCTGAAGATCCCCGAAGAAGACAAAGAATTTCTAAGGCGCCAAAGAGAAGACCGGATGTCATGCTCTTTTGGATGTGTAGACAAGGTTCAGAAAGGGAAGGATAAGAGAAAGAGGGCAAGAGAAGCTGAGAGAAACGCAAGAGCTGAGCACAGTGCAGAAACAATGACAAAACAGAAGTGTATCCGAGGTACTCACACGCTATCTCGATTGAGGGAAGAAGTTGGACAAGATTCATCAACAGCCTCTGAAGATGGTTCAGACGAAGAGTTCGCTTACAGGGCAACGCCTGCCAAGCCCAGCCATATCTCACATGCAGGATTAAAGAAGCGAGGCTCATCTGAAGTACTTGTTGCTTCATTGACAACAACATGGGACAGAGAGGGTCTATCCAATTGTCAGGCTGCAGCATCCTTCATAGTGACAGCAAAGAGCTTGGGACATGATGTTAGCAATTACTCAGCAAGTTCCGCAACTGTCCATAGAGCTTAGGTTGAGCAATAAAAATTGTGAAAAAGTGTGCCACCCTTTACTGGTGTCCTCTTGGCTCAATTTTTGGTACAGATGTTCAAAATGTCAATAGGAACAAGGCAAAATGCGATCTGGTAAAATTTGGAAAACTTTTACTTATACCATTATATTGTAAACCACCCTAGTACAGGTATACCTCACTTAGCGTTGTAGAGGCGTTTCAGAATAAAACGATGTTAAGTGAAACGATATTAAGCAGGGTCAAATTTCTCATCGACTTCATGTATTAATGGGGAGGATGTGTTCTGTTGACATTATAATTGTAATTATGACTTCCATTCGCATCGGCGATAGCATAATGTGGATTAATATACAGTATATAGATCCTAAAATAATACATACTGCATCTGAAAAACATTCCACAGGTCGTAAATAAATGAACAAAAACAAAGTTAATTTAACACTCACTTGTCTTATCTCGAAGCTAATGTCAGTCGGGTTGATGCCACTGAATGCCTTTGCTCCGATGTGGTATCGGTGGGCTTGGTAGGGGATGCTCGGGTAAGGGAGAGGTAGTGGGGATATCCGTGTCACCCTCAGAGTCTGGTGTAAGTTCAGGCTGTTTTCTCTTGAAGAATGAGTCGAGAGAAAGTTTTCTGGTCATCTTATTATTGTAGAGCTCTCTTGTAAAATCTCCTTCCATATTGCCTCCAAGCAAGAGTATCAGGTGATCTTTGGCAACCTTAAATCCGGACGCACTTTTTTCTTCACTTGCAATAAAGGTGCGGGATGGCATCCGCTTCCAGAAAAGCCCCGTTTCATCTACGTCGAAAACAAGCTATGTGGGGTAATTGCAGCGTTCTGTTGTCGCCTGCAGGTTGGTGGAGAACTCATCCGCTGCCTGCTTGTCAGCACTCGCAGTCTCACCAGTAATCTTGACACCGTGCAGGGTTCTACGATGCTTAAAACACTCGAACCAACCACGGCTCGCTCTAAAATTCTCCACCATCGAACTGTTGCCTTCTTGTTGTTTTAATTTTTCAAACAAACTTTTCACCTTTTCCATTATAACCAGCTGGCTCAGGGACATATTCCGCTCGTTTTGGTCCTCAATCCACACAGACAACAGTCTCTCCATTCGCTCCATCACACTGCTTCTACTACATGTCACCATAGTTGCAGTTAAAGGTATCACATATTGGCCCCTAGCTCAAATTTTGTCCGCAAGTTTAAAAATCGTTCTCACCGTGGTCGGAGCAAGTTTCATATCACGTGCAATATCAACGGCCCGATCACCTGAATTAAAGCGCCATATCAACTTCATTTTTGCTCCAGTGTTGTACTTTTATGAGACACTTTGCTTTCAGATGCAACATCAACATTAGCTGGGCGTTTTGAGGCCATATTTAACAGTGAAATCATTTTGTAACAGAAAAAAGCAAGCACGATAATGCTATGATACAGCGAGGGGTGGTGGGAGATAAACGGAAATAGAGCGCCAGATGTAGCATCACTTGAATGGTGCGATGCGGTTATATATTTTTTTTGTTTTGCATTGCATGATCCATTCGTGTCGCTGAGATGTTTGCTATACTTAGATGTATTTGTGCACAATTTTTAGCGTTTTCGTTAAAAGTCAATCGTTAAGTATCCCAGAAGTGACATTCCTTTAAAGTGTATCTTGCCCCAAGAGCTGGACTCCACTGCTTTACATATTCATTATAAAATATGACTTGAGGACACCGATAACAAGCAATTTGATTTGCAGTGCAGATACTTTTGCCCTCAGGTCAGGTCAGGTCAGGTATGGGAGCATGCGCCAGAACAGCGCGTCGCTGCGTCCACTTTCCTCCGGTACTCCAGGGGCCTCCGTCTGGCCATCCCCCAGGCAGATGGCAGGCCCATGTCAGACCCCTTGAGATGCTGATCAACCTGCTGCAACCACGAGGCACGTGGTCGGCCCATTGGCCTCCTCTACTCACGAGACTCTCTCGCTGAGAGAATCTGGTGAGCAGGATCAGCGTCAGGAAAACGAGCCACATGTCCATACAGCCGCAGCTGACGCTCACGGACTATGCAGGTAACAAATCTCATCTGTTTCTCTCTCAGAAACCGCTCGTTGCACACAAAGTCCGACCAGCGATAGCCAAGGATTCTCCGAAGAGACCTGGTACCAAAGGAATTAAGTCTCCGTCTCAGATCCTTGGTCAAAGTCCAAGTTTCGCATCCATAGAGCAAGACTGGAAGCACCAAAGACCTGAAGACTCGGACTTTCGTCCTCCCACACAGGTACCGGCAGTGCCACACCCCATGATCCAGTGAATCCATGACTCCCCAGGCCTGACCCAGACGTCTATTGACCTCTGACTCACAGCCGGCAGAAACATGAATATCACTGCCAAGGTAAGTGAATCTCTCCACGACCTCAACATCCTCACCACAAACAGGCACAGACAGGACAGCGGCATCCAAGATGTCATTGAAAGCCTGGATCTTAGTTTTGACCCAGGAAACCCGTAATCCCAGCAGCTCCACCCCCTCATTCAGCACCTCGAGGGCCCCCAAAAGGATATCTAAAGTCTCTGCAAAGATGACTGCGTCGTCTGCGAAGTCAAGGTCAGAGATCTTCATATTCCCAATCGATGCACCGCAGCTTGATCTCTCCGACATCCTCCCTAGAATCCAGTCCATTCAAGTGCTGAAAAGTGTGGGGGCCAGGACACACCTCAGACGAACTCCAGTAACAACTGGAAATAAGTCAGAGTTGGTACCACCACATCTCACAGCACTCTCAGTACCAGAGTAGAGTTCAGACATCACATCGATCAGTTTTGGTGGCACCCCACGAAGACCTAGAATCCTCCAGAGGGCATCCCGATACACTGAATCGAACGCTTTACAGAGATCAGCATAGGCTGCAAGCAGCCCCTGCCGAAACTCTCGTCTGGGTGACCCAATGTGCAGACCCTGTTAAAATTTCAAGTCAATCAAATGGAAATTGACGATTTTGTGACCATGACCTTTAATCGCTTGACCTCAAAACAATCAGCTTCTCGCGTTTTATTGGTGAACCAATTCAGTGACCCAATATGCAAACCCTGTTAAAATTTCAAGTCAATAAAATGGAAATTGACGATTTTGTGACCATGACTTTTAATCGCTTGACCTCAAAACAATCAGCTTCTCGCGTTTTATTGGTGAACCAATTCAGTGACCCAATATGCAAACCCTGTTAAAATTTCAAGTCAATCAAATAAAATTTGGCGATTTTACGCAACCTTCACCTTTTCATCTTTAAAAAAAAACATGGCTTCGAGCTTTTGTTTGGTGAACCAATTCAGTGAACCCAATCTGCAAATCCTAAAAATTCCAAGTCAATCGGACGGACATTGACGATTTTATGCAACCTTGACCTTTGGACCAAATTATTAACTTTACTTCTCCATATTCTCATGGTGAAGATTTGTCAAAAATTTAATGACAAAAGTTCAAATGGTAAAAATGTTATGGCCCGGACAGACGCATTGACACACAAGTAAATGTTCGACATTTGTAAATGATCATTCTGTGAACGATAATTCGAGTTTCTGTATTATATGTCCCTGTGGTCAGTCAATACCGGTGTCTTCTTCACTTCATTGTCCGACACTCTCGTACCAAAAAAAATATGATTCCTAAAGCGCCATAGCACTTCTGCTTTATGATATGCTCTTTGTATGGCAAACTTTCTGGTCTTAAAGCAGGACATCATAGAGTTTCCAAACAACCATCCAGAATGCAGACTCTAATGGACTCCTTCACAAAGGAATTCTCAAAAGGAACGGTGTGAAATTTTTCATGCGGACCCGAGTGTACGAGTTCACCGTCGAGTCTTCGTGGAAGGACCGTTGAATGATTAACATAATTCGGACATGCTGCCACACAACCTCATCACACTCGATGTCATGTATAGACCCGTCAGGACGTTAACGGGTCTACTTGTGTGTCCCTCATCCATCTGCGTTCCAAACAGATGAACCTTGCACTTCATCGCTTTGTCTTTCGTAATCTTCAGTCTTCTACAGAAGTCATTACGACAACTACCTTCCGAGCTGGGTCTCTTCTCTGGTCGGTTTTGAAAGCATCTCGTGTAGGACAACATCAGAAACAGTTTGGATGGGAGCGTCGTGTCGCACGAGATCAGAGACAGTCTGATTGAAGCGTCTCGTGTGGAACGAGATCAGAGACAGTTTGATGGGAGCGTCTCATGTAAGACGAGAAGGTCGTCACGGATCACACACTGAGCGTGTGCTTAAGGGCCCATACAGAACGCGTACACATAACCTCACCAATTTATGTCCACTCATCATTTTTCTTCTGTAACCCTAATGTTGTGCCACGACAAGTGAAGTATCGATTAAAAGCAAGCTGTAATTCAGCACTGACGCACATATCTCTAAATCTAATGAAAATCCTGATGATGGAAGATTGTGGAGGAGCAGCACACTGATGATGTGCGAGTTGCGGGTTAAAACCCTGACACCGTCTAAACCCTGGCCATCTGTTCGCTCAATGCGGAGCCAGAGAGGCTCGAACCACGCTCAGACAGCGAAATAACGAGCAAGCTGTCCATCATGATTGCCTTTCTATCCGCCTGGGACATCTAGGGTCACCTCGTGTACACTCAACAGCATGCGATTTATTGTTATTACTATTATTATTATTGTTGTTATTAATTACAGTGTTATAACGAGCAAGCTGTCCATCATGATTGCCTTTCTATCCTCCTCGGACGTCTACGGTCATAACACAGCTCAACGGCATGTAACTTAAGACTATTACTATTATGATGATTATTATTAAAAATAATAAGAATGATAATAATATTCTTATAACGAGGAATCGTGGTGTGCTGCCTGCACCAGGGACATGTAGGGCCATGATGTTGTTTTTATATTTTTTTACTTTCGCAAAAACTCTTAGTGTATTCTCTCTTTGCTTACTTTTCTATAAATGCAGTTCTTTTATTTAAGGCTTGGCCTCGATGAGGACTATTCAGTCCGTGCCTGTAGCTTTCAACATAGAAAAAAAGAGAAGTACACTCAAAATAGCAGCATGATGGACTCATAGTAACATAAATAACGAGAACGGCACTCGGTAGAGCGCATACCTCCATCAGGCTGAAAATGCATCAGTATCTTCGACGTGGACCTCCACAGTATGAAACAGAATTCATGTTATGCTTCAAACACATCACAGAGTGGAACGTTGAAACAGTGGTGCCTACTCCTCTTTATTTCGATTTATGGAGGATTTGTTTTTGTAAATACACAGAAAGGCAAGGAATCCATGAGCGTGTTGTTTTGATGTTGCCCCCAGTCGACAATGCAGATGCAAGTAAAGAGAACAACAGCATTTGCCTTCTGATTAGGTGATGTTAATGTTGGGATCGCAGTTATAGTTCAAGGTAATGTTCTCATGACAAACTACCAACAAATAACATCAAAGAATTGCGATAATGACAAAAGAGCAGGAGAATTGAAAAAAACAAGGAGCTGATACTCCAGGTCCTCCACCTTTAGGGTGGTATGAGAAATAGATATGCGTCATATGGAAGCTAAATAATCAACGGTTTGTGAAATATCGTGGACCCAAGCCAAGTTACCAAGGTGGTTGCCATGGCAACATAATTCAGCCAATCACCACCGTGATCTAATATTGTTGAGATAATGTCATGAGGAATAGGAATCTTCAATATGAAAGCTAAATGTTCAGAGGTCAAATTTATTATCCTGAAGGAATTGCATGTTGCTGCCCCAATGGTCCAGATGACCTGCTCACTGTGACTAATTCACAAGGATTGATGAGCGATAGGCTTCTTCAATCGTCACATTTACACTGGATGCATTTGCAGAATGCAGAAGAGAGACGGCACATTAACGAACTTAAACTATTTTATTTAAGATGGGGTTATCACCTTAAAGTTGACAATGGTATGCAAACTGCCATGGGAAGCAAACTGTTTGGGATGTAGACCCTTCACCGGAGCAAATGTTAGGCATTCGCCAAGGGATGCGACCCTGATCTTCTCCACTGCTGAAAGCTTCTCCTATCTCCAACAGTCTCGCTCTGCCTACATGGCTATAAGGGAGTTCACACCAAACCATGATGTCATCTCCTCACCACCATAATCTGGGCCTCTCTGACATCATAGAAATACTACATCCAACAGTTGGTGTGCAGGAGCACAAATTTGCACGTGCTGCTCTCAAAACAGTCTTTGCCAATGAGCCAGCAGCAAGGATTGAGGTTTGGAACCCCACAATGTAAATTAATCATTCCATCCATGTTTTTTGTGTAATGGGTAATGCTCTGGCAATAATCGATTGCTGTTATGACCATGCTGAACAAAATTTCATCATGAACAAATTTCAACTCCAATTTTCTGCTTCCTATAATAGCTGGCAGCCGACTGTAGGCCTACCGAACCAATCACAAACATTTAGTTGGCCTACCCACAATGTTTAATACGGATGGTCACAATACACTGCAATGCCAAAATGTCAGCTCTTGGAAGCAAAACTAACATATTGTTGTGGATTCGCGCCCGCCGGCGTGCGAGCGGCCACGTAACTCGAATCGCGGCACGTCGCCCACCGGACGGACAATCCCGTCGTGACCCTCTCGGACTAACGCCGGGAACTAGTCACGGGTGGGCCTTTCAGCCTCACCACGATCGTGCCAATCGGCCCCCTGCGTGGGATAGGGTTACTCGCCAAATTCGACCTACCTAAGTACCCACACGGAGGGTAGACCGGGCGATCGCACCTCGCCGCAGGTCGACTTCGGACACGGGCCACTTTAAGCGACCCGTTCCGTACTATCGGGATAACCGAGCAGTGCTATCGTCAACCTGGACGGTTAGATTAATTATCGGGCGTTTTAGCCCACGACCAACCCTTTACGTGAAGTAAGATGGAGATTCAATTAGAGAAAAGACGAAGCGAAATGGGAGAAACAGTTCAACATAGAGCACATTTATTTCGCGATGGCACACAGATAGCACACATATACAATTATACACCAAAAGCAAATGTAAAAGAAGAAGAAACACACAATAATGCACAAAAAGCAAATGTAAAAGCAAAACACAATGCAGATCTACCACCGACTACCGAGCACACGGCAACACTTATACAGTTTTACTTCACAGACGGCGCCGACAACACATATACTCAAAGCAAAAGAAAAAGGGACCACCCTCCACGATGAGGGGGGGGGCAGACGGGCCTGGGGCCGAGACCGCGTCGAGCCTACCCGTCTGGTGATGAGCCGCAAAATGGTGGTGGCGCCCCGACTCCGCGGGCCTCGCGGACAGTGTCTGGAATGGGGTGGGAACGGGGCCCCCTTCTCGCACTATCTCAGCGCGGGGGGAAACAGGAGGGGGTTGTTGATGCTCGGGGGGATGAGGATATCTCGCTGGTTCGGGTCCCGCGACGAGCGTCTCCACCGCGACCTCGGTCGCGTTATCGGCCTCCCCTCTCCGCAGCTCCCCGACTCTGACACGAGCGCCCCCTCGACTGCCTTCGCCGCCGCCACCTCTCCAACTCTCCACAGCTCCGTCCAACTGCTTTCTCCGACTCTTCTCTTGACTGACTCTTCCCAACTCAACTTAACTGACTTTCTTCCCAACTCAACTCCCCGACTCTTCCCAACTCCCAACTCAACTGCCGGCGAGCGAACGCGGCCCTTTATAGCCCCCGGGGCCTCGCTCTTTCACCTTCGACCCTTTACCTCTGGCTGGCTCCCCATTGGACAGAGGAAAAGTGGGCGTGAATGCTTTTTGATCCATGAATCTGCATATAGCGATATTACTCCGACGCACCTGGAGGCGGGGCCAAATCGCCCCATGCTCGCTGATAGGACGGAACAGAAGTGGGCGTGAGTCGTTTTTGATCCGATTTCTTCGGAAAGGCTGGTGTTTCTGCACCCGCTGCTCGGTGCGCGCCCTGCACGAGTCCAGTATCGGTGCCCACAAGCGGCGCGGGAATGACGGTGATGCGATGGTTGCGAGGGCGAGTTGTGACGGTAAAGGTCGTGGCTGTTGTTGTGAAGCGGCGTTGCGGTTGGTGGTTGTTGTGTGATGGCTGTTGAGACGTGGTTGGTGGTGGTTGTGATGGTAGTAATGGCGGCTGGTACAAAATAAAGATAGTAAAAGAAAAACGGCTATCTAGAGGGGTCGCAGCCCAAATGAATGACATTTATTCCCTCGAAACAACGGGTTTGGGCCTAACTACACATATACTTACAGAGATATCTCACCTAAGGGACCTGAATGGTGGTTTGCGAATTTCGTCAACCACAACAATATGTTGTGCTGTCGATTTGTTTTGAAAAGATCAGGTCCAAAAAACTGCCAAAAACACACAAACATGTTCTCTGACATAAATGAAACTGAAAACGAGAGATTAATCAACCACCTGCTTTGTGCTTATGTGACAAAACCAAGATCCAGCACAACACTTCCTCCATTACTCAAAGGTGAGTGGTAAAGACAGATGTTTGGTCGTAAGCAAAATTCTGACTAATGATCAAGAATAGAAGTCATAAGGGGAAAAGGTGGAGAATTTTGTTGTGCCCCTGGGTGTGGGAAACCCACAAAGTGAGACTGAGAATGCAGAATAGGAAGGCTGTTCTACTCAATGCTTCCATAAGTGTTAATATGGCATTTAAACATGCAGCACTTATCCATTGTCTCGTTAATGCACAACATCCTATTATTCATCAACTCATTGCCATGCTCTGCAAAGGTATAAATGTTTGAAATATCAGAATATGTTGATTCTCTTCTTTATTATGCAAATTGTGAATCAAACCACTCATATCATGTTCCTCAAAATTAGAATTGGATATCTATCCATCGCTAAATCATAACATAAGGAACCATTTGCCAAAATTACTTCCTCCGCACTAACAGCTGCCTTCGATGCAGATCTTCGACGTAGACTACACTGTGCACATGAATCTTGTACTAATAGGGTTCACATGACAGATGGGCATGACACGTGGATTCTTCGTCCCTTCTTTTCTTCTCCAGCTACATGTTCCTTCTGCGTTAACAACCTGCATCCAATGACATATAATTATAATAACATACATGCAAATTATCAGTCGTCTTCTCCTGTTTGCACTCCGGCCACCACAAAACGCTTCACTCCACAAAACACACTGTGATGTGTGTCGGGGTGGTGCTGAGGTGTCCTCCACCAGACGGCAGTCTCCTTGGGTGAAATTGAAGCAGTCCCTTCGGGTGGGTGCCAGGAATGTCCTATCCCTAGGATATTAGGATGGGCCAAGCATCTGCCTGGGGTATGGCCAGACAGAGGCCCCTGGAATACCGGTGGAAAGTGGACACAGCGTCGCGCTGTGGCACATGCTCCCAATGTATGTATCTATGCATGTATGTATACACCTTTGAGTCTCTGAGATTGATGATTGAAAACTATTTAAGCCACACTTATTTACATTCACACTTTCCTCCTATAATATGGCATCCTCCAAATCATCATGTATCCATTCCAGAACAAACTGTGACGTTTCCGCATGAAAGAACTGTTGTTGATGCTGTTGTTGTTATGATTATTATTATCGAGAAGAAGGGAGTTCAAATTGAAGACAAAGTTTTACATGCAAATGCTCAGCTTTGAGGCAAGAACAGATATTGGTATACACCTGTCCACATGGTAATGTTCTCAGTCGGTTGTACTGTTTGTCGACAATTTTCAGTGATGGTCCTCCAGAGAATGTAGCAATCTATCAAAGAGATGCAAATATCCATGTGCAATGGAACCGTAGGAATCATCCCTCCACTTGGTGGTATGCAACTGTTCTATTCTGCTCGAGCAGGTTGGAGAACACGAGACAGACGTGCCAATTTTGTCCCACACATGTTAAAATTACAATAGATCAGGAGAAATCTCAAGACATGGATGGCTGTGTCTGTTCCATTTCCTGGTGGACGGACATCAGTATAATGTTTTAAATGAACCTTTATATTACTATATTCACCGACAAGAAGACATCGCTGCACCACCGAGCTGTCTGTCATGCTGCTTTCTACTACAACAGAGTGATCCGCAAGTATCGTCGATGGTATGCTTCCACACCAAAACACCAGTTGAAAAAAGAAACAAAAAAATATATAACGTCGTTTGACACTAGTTGCAATGATCGCTTTAATTGGTAACACTCGAAAAAGCAGACCAATGTGTACTGGCACCCTAAAAATTCTAATCTTTTTCCCAAATATATGGGGTGCTCTTTTATAACCTAACCTCATCAATGATGCAACAAGCATGCAGAATTCGTAATTCTGCTTGAATATGCTGACAATACCAATTAACAACACTCCATCTTTCATGGCCAATTGTTCTGAGTCCTTGTTTCTTTGAAAACCTCCAATACATCCATTGGGACCATACTCTGTGCAGAGCGTTGGTGCTACCTCAGCAGTGTCCTTGGCTAGTGGACACAATCCTGGACGGGTTTCCACTCCGACACAGTATACCAGCATGCTGGCACTCATTTTGCCAACCTCAGAAGGATGATAGGCAGAGTCAACCCCACCTGGTATTAATTCAACAGCTGAGCGGGATTTGAACTCAGGACCCAGGGATCCCAAGCCCACCACCCTAACCATGAAGCCAACATAAGGCAAACCTTTAATCAAATACCCAAAACTGAGAAATGGTGAGGATGGAGCACCATCGAGCATCGCAAGCACCAGGGAGGAAACTGGACAATGGGAAAGGTTTTCATTTGATTTTAAAGTACAGTCAAGTTCATGAGGCCGGGACTCATTTCTCTTTTCATCCCAACATTATAGTGCACTCCTGTACTCTATATAAGATAAGCAAGTAAGTGGCCTGACACATACATACAGTCGTGGCCAAAAATATTGGCACCCTTGCACTTTTCGCAAACAACTCAGAATTTTCTCCAAAAATAAGTTAAAATTGACAAAAGTATTTGGTCCCAACAATTCGTTATTTCAGTGTTAATATTACAGAAGCTTCGTTTTTGATTCAGAACTTAATATATCCATTTAAATCAGAAGACAAAACGAAATGGCATTGACAAAATTATTGATCCACCCTCAACTTAATATTTTGTGTGTATATATATACATACACACACACACACACACACACACACACACACACACACACACACACACACACACACACACACACACACACACACACACACACACACACACACACACACACACACACACACACACACACACACACACACACACACACACATAGCGTTACGGCTGTGGAAATTCGCAATACACCATAAAGGGTCCTTATATCAGTTATGACGATAAGTATGTGTGTAGTTAGATTTCCCCACCGTTGTTTTGAGGGAATTTCCGTGTTCACCGGGCTGCGATCCTTTGAGATAGCCGTTTTTCTTTCGCTATCGTTATTTTGGACCGTCCGAAAACGTCGAACGAAGGCACCGTGGAAGACCTGCAGCAACGCGCGAGTTTTCCCGCCGTTTTGCGCTGCCAACGCTGGCACGAGAAGCGGCGAAGAGCTCGCTCGCGATTGGTGGACACGGGGAGTGAGGCGGTCGGGAGGGAGAACACCCCTTTTCGAGGAGCTTCTCGAAAGATCTCGAAGGGAGGTGGAGCCGAAAAGGGGGTGGAGCGAAGGGGCGGAGCCCCGCGCGATATAAGGCGGACCGCACGCGGGGCTCGCTCTCTCTCTTCTTCGTGCTAGATTGCTCTGCTTCCTCTTCGTCGAAGTTCTCTACTTCTTCGTCGACGTCATCCGCTCTCTTCAGGTGGTCGAGGTCGAACTCGGACTCACTCTCGTCGTTTTGGCTTCCACTTCTCTTGGTGGTCGTCGGAGGTTAGCGCTTCATACATACATACATATATATATATATATATATATATATATATATATATATATATATATATATATATATATATATATATATATATATATATATATATATATATATATATATATAAAGCTTGGTGTTGGCGCAGTGGTTAGGGCAGCGGCTTGGGATCCAAAAGGTCCTGGGTTCAAGCCCCGTTGGGCCACTGAATTATTACACCAGGGGGTTGACTCAGCCTGTTATCCTTCCGAGGTCGGCGAAATGAGTACTAGTATACTGGGCCGGTGTATACCCCGGTTAAAATAGGTGTACCATATCCCTGTGTCGTAAGAGGCGATCAGGGTTGCGTCAGGAAGGGCATCCGGCGTAAAACATGTGCCAAATCACTATGCGGATCATTCGGATGATCCGCTGTGGCGACCCCTAACGGGAGCAGCCGAAAGAAGAAGATATATATATGTATATATATATATATATATATATATATATATATATATATATGGATATATATATATATATATATAT